>NW_020664473.1:549005-574355 GCF_002925995.2 Terrapene triunguis | reverse complement strand
GCTTATTTGCACTGTAGTGTCCAGGAAGTGGATCTCTTGTGTGGACTACTCTGGCGACACCATCAGAGGACCCAACCACATCAGCCACACCATCAAGGGCTCATTCACCTGCACATCCACTAATGTTATATATGCCATCATGTGCCAGCAATGCCCCTCTGCCATGTACATTGGCCAAACCGGACAGTCCCTCCGCAAAAGAATAAATGGACACAAATCGGACATCAGGAATGGTAACATACATAAGCCAGTAAGTGAACACTTCAATCTCCCTGGTCATTCTATTACAGATTTAAAAGTCACTATCATTGAACAAAAAAACTTCAGAAACAGACTTCAAAGAGAAACAGCAGAACTAAAATTCATTTGCAAATTTAACACCATTAATCTGGGCTTGAATAGGGACTGGGAGTGGCTGGCTCATTACAGAAGCAGCTTTTCCTCTCCTGGAATTGACACCTCCTCATCTATTATTGGGAGTGGACTACATCCACCCTGATTGAATTGGCCCTGTCAACACTGGTTCTCCACTTGCGAAGTAACTCCCTGCTCTTCATGTGTCAGTATCTAATGCCTGCATCTGTAACTTTCACTCTATGCATCCGAAGAAGTGAGGTTTTTACCCATGAAAGCTTATGCCCAAATAAATCTGTTAGTCTTTAAGGTGCCACCAGACTCCTTGTTGTTTTTGTAGATACAGACTAACACGGCTACCCCCTGATACTTGACACCATATAATAAACATCCAGTTATGATTATTAAATAATTAATTTAAGTATTAGTTAGTGTTTTCCATAAAAGAAAGTGATATCCATATTATTAAAGGATACAGTATTCTTGCAGTACTGTACATGCACTTCCCTCTTTGAAATAAATGCTTAGTTGTTAAGGAGGGGTGTGCGCTGCACTTCAGAAATTTTCTGTTGAGAGATAATTCTAGTTAAGGAAAAAAAATATGTTTTTTTTCCCAATATACACCATATTTGCCAATAAATGATGTGACCTTTATTGTTGCATGGTTTGAATATTTACCCCATAACTTGAAATTTGTTCCATCAGTTATTTTATTAAGATTTTAACATGCACTCTGTGTTGGTTAGAGCCCAGGATTGGGCATCAAGGCCTCTGGCTAGAGTTGTATTTAATTCATTATTCTTGTTTAACTGGAACATTTTTCCTCCTTCATTTTATGAGATTTTGCATTCCTAATATGCCTCTTTAATTGATTTTTTCAGCAAAATAGTTGATTTCACTTCAAAACATGCAGAAGTTTCAATATTAGTTGTTTATGATGCAAAGTCATCTTCATTCAAAACCTCTTTCACTCATAAATGAATCTCTTTTCAGATTCACATACCTAAGCAAAATTTATCTCCACACACAGATCTGCTTTCACATTGGAAATTATGGAAAACAAACCTTGAATTCTAAGTAGTTTTGAGGTATTGTTTTGTTTTTTTAAAAATATTTTGAATCTCACTTGTGCCAGACTCCATTCCTGGTTCTTCCCTGCAATCATTGATCTGTACAAGTGAAAGTCAGCACTGTGCACAAGACCTATGCACCACTTAATCCTTGCTTAAATCTAGGGAAGAATTTCACTCTGTTGTCCTAACGTGCACTAGAATGTTCAGTGTGCAAGAAAAAGCACTCTGAACAAAGTGCATTGGTTGCATCAAATTTTCTCTCCGCGCAGTACAGAAAGCAGAGCTGACTAGGTGTAGCAACAGTTTTTACTCATGAACCACTTAAGGGGAACAGATGAGTTTTCTGCTGCTGAAAACTGACCATGTTACTCCACTGCACATAGCAATATATGAGTGTGGCTGGACTATCCCATTTTGGAAAGCAATGGCCTAGAACAAGAATCGGCAACCTTTGGCATGCGGCTCGCCAGGGTAAGCACCCTGGTGGGCCGGGCCACTTTGTTTACCTGCCGCGTCCGCAGGTTCGGTCGATCGCGGCTCCCACTGGCCGTGGTTCACCGTCCCAGGCCAATGGGGGCGGTGGGAAGCGGCGCGGGCCGAGAGATGTGCTGGCCGCCGCTTCCCGCCGCCCCCATTGGCCTGGGACAGCGAACCGCAGCCGGTGGGAGCCGCGATCGGCTGAACCTGCGGACGCGGCAGGTAAACAAACCGGCCCGGCTCACCAGGGTGCTCACTGGTGAACTGCGTGCTAAAGGTTGCCAACCTCTGGCCTAGAGCCAGAGACATAGGCATTACAGAGCATGAAATGGTGCTAGTGCATGTCCAACTGGACTCTGACTTTGCAATGTCTGAAGCAGCATTTGGAAGTGGCTACATCAACAGTAGAGCTGGGCAAAAACTTGCAAACAAAACTTTTTTCCACTGAAAAATGCAGGCTCAGGTCAACCAAAACATTTTGTGAATTTGTGTTGA
Organism: Terrapene triunguis; assembly: GCF_002925995.2. Classification (NCBI taxonomy): domain Eukaryota; kingdom Metazoa; phylum Chordata; order Testudines; family Emydidae; genus Terrapene; species Terrapene triunguis. Next base: position 571,956 of record NW_020664473.1, on the reverse strand, counting down.
ATTCACCAAACTGTTTCAGCTGAAACCCCCCCCACACACAAAAATTTGAAAAAGATCTAAACATTTCTTTAAGATGTTTGAAACTAAATATTTTTATTTTTTGATTCAAAATTTCATTCAAGTTCATTTAAAAAAAATTAAAACTCCAAATTGAAACAAAATATTTTATCTCATTTTGAACAAAATGTTTTGTTAAGTCTGAAGCATTTTTTTTATTTTTTGTTCCCTGAAAAATTCTCACTTCAAATTGACCTGAAACAACAGTTTTTTTTAAAAAATGTTCAGTACAGCCAATGAACTGAAAGTCAGTTATTCACACATTTCTACTCATCATTTTTGAACTCCCTCAATTTCTGCTTCTGTCAGCTTTTCCTGTTAATTATTGCTACTGCCATCCCTTCACTCACCTCCATATCTCCTTCTTTTCTTTATTAGGTCATGTTGTTGTTATTATTTATATGTATTATGATAGCATCTAGGAGCCCCAGTCATGAACCAGGACCCCATTGTGTTAGGTCAGGGATCGGCAACCTTTGGCACACGGCTCGCCAGGGTAAGTACCCTGGCGGGCTGGGCCAGTTTGTTTACCTGCCGTGTCCGCAGGTTCGGCCGATTGCGGCTCCCACTGGCCGCAGTTCGCCGTCCCAGGCCAATGGGGGTGGCGGGAAGTGGCGCGGGCCGAGAGATGTGCTGGCCGCCGCTTCCCGCCGCCCCCATTGGCCTGGGACGGAGAACCGTGGCCAATGGGAGCTGCGATCAGCCGAACCTGCGGACGTGGCAGGTAAACAAACTGGCCCAGCCCGCCAGGGTACTTACCCTGGCGAGCCGCGTGCCAAAGGTTGCCGACCCCTGTGTTAGGTGCTGTACAAACAGAACAAAAAGACAGTACCTCCTCCAAAGTGCTTATGATTAAAGTTAAGATTTTGTCATGAATATTTTTAGTAAAAGTCATGGACAGGTCACGGACAATAAAGAAAAATTCACAGAAGCCCGTGACCTGTCCCTGATTTTATTAAAAATATCCATCATAAATGGGAAGGGAATAGGCAGCTGCAGGGTGGCTGGAAGCTCTTGAACACCTACTGCTCATGGGGGCTCACAGCTCCAGGGTCCCCCTGCCACCAGCGGTGATGGGGAGCTGCAGGGTCCCCCAGCTCCGGGGCTGCGGCTGGGGAGCTGCAGGCTCCCCCCCCGCCAGCAGGGTTAGGAGCTGCGGGGTACCTCCGCTGCTCATGGCGGCTGAGAGCTTTGGGGCCCTCTTCCTCAGGCAGCTGAGGGACCTTACAGCTCCATGCCACTGCGAAGGCGGCGGGACCCTGCGGCTACCAGCCACCAGGGCTGAAGTCACAGAGGTCTTTGGAAGTCATGGATTCAGTGATTTCCACAACCTCAATGACAAAACCATAGCCTTACTCATGATCTATGTAGATACCAGTTCAGTTACCATGGCTGATGACAAGCTCCCTGCAATGTGCTTGTGAACACTGAGCACAAGTTGTGAGGACATTATGATAGAGTCTACCTACAGCAGATTAATTTAAAGTAGCCCCATGTTTGCTTATCTAGTGGTGTGTGCACCACAAAACTACATAAGAGTTTGTGACTAGATACTTTAGTGGGGCCTAGTGGATAGAGCACTGGACTGGGACTCTGGAGACCAAGTTCGATTTCTGGCTCAGACACTGGTCTTATGGATGACCGTGGGAAAGTCACTTCACTGCTTTCCTCCTCAGTTTCCCGATCTGTAAAATGGGGATAATGATACTGACCTTTGTAAAATATTTCCTCATATACTGATGAGAAGCCCTATATAAGAGCCATGCACTATGTATTAGTTACATAAATTTACATACATTATGTATTTACATAAATTCCCACTCCCTTCCAGAGATTTGAGCAGGGTATCTGAGGTGTGCCCTAAGGATCTGACTTCAAAGCATGCACATACAACAGATTTCAGCTTAGTTTCTCACATTTGGGAGAACATTCGTATGTTTCACACTTTTTGTACATGCTTAATAGCACACAAAAAGGTGGAGAACTGAGCCCAGTTTGTGACTTCGGGCAAGTGCAAACTTGGTTACCCAAATTTAGGCATACATCTATATGTAGGCACCTTATTTGTAAAGGCACTATGGACCAGACCCTCAAAGGTATTTAGATGCCTAACTTCCAATGCGGCCTAAAGCACCTCGGCCTAAAGCACCTGAAACTTCATTGACTGCAGTGGGAGTTTGTAGTGGCATGGCTGGAGCAGTATCCATTTGTAGATCTTCTGGCCACCCCAACATGGCCACAGGTCTCCCCGGTGGGGAGAAGGAGAAGTCTCTGTCTCCAGTCCACTAAGGAGGGCTCCAAACCCACGAGCTAATTCTTCCTTTGGCCTTATCCCCTTCTGGGATGGGTTGAGGGGCTCAGCCCCAAAATGTTCTATAGCCAAAAGCAAACTCAACTCAGTACTGAGCCTTCCCCCAGTCTTCTAGGGGGGCGTTCCTGCCCTTTCCTTTGGGCTTGGTTCCCAAATAGCCTCTGAGTTGGGTGGTGCTCCTCTTTGGGTTCTAACTTTCTCCGCAGTGGCTGCTCTGGCTAGCAGGTCCGTCTCTTTGCGCTTTGCAGTGAAGTTCCCTTCAAGCAGAGATGCAGATCCTCTTCCTGGTCAGTCAGCCTTGAACAGAGCCAGACTCTCTCCCTTTATTCCTCCCCTCCCTGCTTAGGACTGGCTGCATGTCTAGCAAGGTGGAGCTGGCTGGGCCCAAAGACTCTCCTTAACCCCTTCTCTGCTAATGTGGAGCCTCTCTGCCCTGTTTCAGAGTTCAAGTGCTCAGAAACTGAAAATCAGGCCATAGGAATTTAAATGTCTAACTTTAGGCACTCACACTTGAAAATATTATCTTTAACCTCTCTGTGCTTCAGTTGTCCCATTATTAAAATGTGCATGTCATACTCATCTATTTCACAGAGCTGCCATGAGGCTTAACTAATTCATATTTTGTGTGGAGATGTGTTTTAGCCACAAAGTTTGGAGTCAGTTCTGTTTCTGAACAGCCCCAAAGTCTGAGGTTGTTCAGATCAGGTTTTCTGACTCAGAACCACCTCTAGTTCTGTATTCCAGCAAATTTTGTGAACTACCCTTAGCCACAACTTCACAGCCTGAAAACAACCAGAAAAAGTACTTCTGTTTTAATTACAAAAAAATCCTAACAAGATTTTTAAACAATGTAATCAAAACTGGAGAACTTCAATGAGATTTTGGCATTTTTGAGCTCAGACTAGTTTGTATGCTCCCATATCCTGTTCCTCTACTTTTTCTCTTCTAAGGAATATATCAGCAGCTCACATAAATTGGCTTCAGTGCACTGAAGTCAGTAGGGTTATGTTGATTCACACCAGCTGATGATCTGGCCCTAGGACTGAAAGAATGACATCTGCTAGCTACTGTGTATGTGTGTTTCCCTAGAGAATTTCTTTCCTTCATTTTTCACATTGCCTCTCTCAATCTGAGACTTCCAATACAATTTTTCCCCACAGCTTTCACAATCAATCTATGAGATACCGGGTAGTGGTGTGGGTTAGATTGGGAATTGGGTAGTGGTGGCCTAATGTCAGTGCTAAACTTTTATTTCTCCTTGTCAGTGTCTCCAAGGATGGTGTTTGTGGAGGACAGAGGGCTATTTAACACTCTGGGCCAGGGCCCTAGTTCTACTTTGTCAACTCCAGAGATGTGTGATATATCTGACAAAGACTAGAAACCATTAGGACCTCACATTCAGTCGACAATAACAACCTAGACAGTAGTAAACTGCCTGTGTTTTATTTTCCAGGAGAATTTGAAGCACCATTGATATTTACATGGTAGGTTTTTGTTTATTTCTAGAGAGAAAGGGGAAAAAAAATTCTCCGTTTGATGTTTTAGTCTGATCTCTTGCTTTTCTTTTAAATATTGATATTTAATGTAGCCCCTTGTGAAAAGTTGTGAACAAATGCAGGATTTTTCTTAGACTTTTTTGAATACAGCTTATTTTTAATATTAGCATTTCCTGGCAGTGTCGGAGACCCAAATACAACAGCATTGTGCTAGGGCGTGAGACTCAGGATGAAACTGAGTAACATAGTTTCATTTTCAGTGGACCTGATTCTGCCTCCGTGAATCATGCTAAGTAGTCACTTATGCCAGAAGCACTCCCACTATTATGTGTAGGGGAATCAGTGGGACAACTCGTGGAGTAAGATACTGCTCTGCTGAGTATGGGTGGCCAAATCAGGCCCCAAGTCAGCAGAGTGAAGGGGCAAAGAACATAAACAGTATGAACAAAATTGGATTTTTAAAATTTTTTAAATTGGATTTTTAATTATCTATGTGCTATTAGTAACATAAGTGAGGAAATTTTTTTAGCCCTTTAAATGTCCCTTTTTGGTTTTAAGAGGGAAGACCCTTGAAAGAGGTCATATCCTGAAAGATTGTCCGTACTATAACTTCCATCGGGGTCAGCATCCCTCTCTGTCTTCATGGTATCTAGGCATCCCTCAGGATCTGTCCCAAACTGATCTAGCTGGAATACAAATCTCAGGTCAGGTGTAGGCACTGCCTCCATGAAAACACTTTAGCAAATGCTTAAGTCCATCTTAATTCAAGAAAGCACTTGTTTGAGTCCCACTGACTGCAAGCCAAGTGTGTGTTTAAGTGCTTTCCTGAGTAGTGGTGCTTTCCTAAAACTTGGAATGGACTATTCAGGAAGCCAACACTTTCCCCTCATGCCTGCCACCATGTGCTCCAGAGCTGAAACTCTCAATGTGTTAAAAACCTCTACCCCTTATGGTTTAGAAGGAACACTTCAAAATGTGAACTGAGACTAAACTGATGTAGTGATGTCTGCCTGACCCTGCAAACAGCCTGAAACAGTGTTTGTGAGAGAAGTGTGAACAGTTCCCATGTATCTCCATCTCCATGGGGTATTAGCTGTGCTGATATTTAACCTTACAGTCTTGCAAAGCTATGTAGATACAAAATTTACAGAAAAATGGTAGAGGGAGGGCCATGGTATACAGGGTTATCTTTTTATCTCCTGGAATGGTCATGAATTGAAAGACTTAGGTACTCATGTTAGAAAATTGATGTGAGAGTGCCTTTAGGGATATACCCCCAAATTTCTATTTCTTTGGTATTAGGAAAATGTCCTGAGTTGTTGAAATTAAACAATGAATGCTTAAAATGTGTCAAATTCTTGTGACTGCAGCTGTTTATTTTAACCTTAGTAACTGTAGACTCATCAGTAGGCTCTAGAGCAGGGATCGGCAACCTTTGGCATGCGGCTCGCCAGGGTAAACACCCTGGCGGGCCGGGCCAGTTTGTTTACGTGCCGTGTGCACAGGTTCGGCCAATCGCAGCTCCCACTGGCCATGGTTCGCCGCTCCAGGCCAATGGGGGCAGCGGGAAGCGGCGGCCAGCACATCCCTCGGCCCGCGCCACTTCCCGCTGCCCCTATTGGCCTGGGACGGCGAACCATGGCCAGTGGGAGCCATGATCAGCTGAATGTGCGGACGCGGCAGGTAAACAAACTGGCCCGGACCGCCAGGGGCTTTCCCTGGCGAGCTGTGTGCCAAAGATTGCCGACCCCTGCTCTAGAGTCAATTCTTTCATTGCTGATCAAAGCATGCAAGAAAGAAGATGGACAATTATACTATTAAGGTCAGCACAATAAATTGTATATTGTCATGAGTGGGTCAAGTTTAGGTTGTGGGTGGAGACTGGGAGAGCACAGCATTCATATTGTATTAAAACCCAAAGCTGGGAAAGAATTCATCCTAAAATCTTAGAGGTGGCTCTTAAACTGTGCTCAAGTATAACGTGGAGTCAAGTTGAACTCATGAGGGTTCATCTCAGTCAGCTAACACATGTACACTAGTGTGTTTTTTATACAACATGCAATTTAAAGTGTTTTAATTAACACATTTTGAAAATACACTTTTTATCCTAGCCTAGACAAGCTAAAAATTGGGTGTGAAGATTGGCAAAGGTTCACCCAGCTCTAGAAATAGGATTGTTACTAGGGCTATCGATTAATCACAGTTAACTCCCGTGATTAACTCAAAACAATTAATTGTGATTAATAAAATTAATCATGATTAATTGCATTTTAATTGCACTGTTAAACAATAGAATACCAATTGAAATTTATTAAATATTTTGAATGTTTTTCTACATTTTCAAATACATTGTATTCTGTGTTGTAATTGAAATCAAAGTGAATATTATTTTTGATTACAAATATTTGCATTGTAAAAATGATAAACAAAAGAAATAGTATTTTTCAATTCACCTAATACAATTACTATAGTGCAATCTCTTTGTTGTGAAAGTGCAACTTACAAATGTAGATTTTTTTTTTTGGTTACATAACTACACTCAAAAATAAAACACTGTAAAACTTCAGACCCTACAAGTCCACTCAGTGCTACTTCTTGTTCAGCCAATCACTAAAACAAACACGTTTGTTTACATTTACAGGAGATAATTCTGCCCTCTTCTTATTTACAATGTCACCAGAAAGTGAGAACAGGCATTTGTATGACACTTTTGTAGCTGGAATTGCAAGGAATTTACGTGACATCCTATGGCCCTTCATGCTTCAGCCACAATTCCAGAGGACATTCTTCCATGCTGATGAAACTCATTAAAAAAATAATGCCTTAATTAAATTTGTGACTGAACTCCTTGGGGGAGAATTGTATGTCCCCTGCTCTATTTTGCCCATATTCTGCCATATATTTCTTGTTATAGCAGTCTTGGATGATGACCCAATACATGTTCATTTTAAGAACACTTTCATTGTAGATTTCACAAAATGCAAAGAAGGTACCAATGTGAGATTTCTAAACGACCCAAGAATCTGAAGTGCCTTCCAAAATCTGAGAGGGATGAGGTATGCAGCATGCTTTCAGAAGTTTTTAAACAGTAACACTCTGATGCGGAAACTACAGAACCCGTACCACCAAAAAAGAAAATCAACCTTCTGCTGATGGCATCTGACTAAGATGATGAAAATGAACATGCATTGGTCTGCACTGCTTTGGATTGTAATTGAGCAGAACCCATCATCAGCATGGACCCATGTCCTCTGGAATGGTGGTTGAAGCATGAACGGACATATGAATCTTTAGCACATCTAGCACGTAAATATCTTGCGACACCAGCTACAACAGTGCCAGGTGAACACCTGTTCTCACATTCAGGTGACATTGTAAACAAGAAATGGGCAGCATTATCTCCTGCAAATATAAGCAAACTTGTTTGTCTTAGCGATTGGCTGAAGAAGAAGTAGGACTGAGTAGATTGCAGGCTCTAAAATTTTACACTGTTTTATTTTTGAATGCAGTTTTTTGTACATAATTCTACATTTGTAAGTTCAATTTTCATGATAAAGGATTGCACTACAGTACTTGTATTAGGTGAATTGAAAAATAGTATTTCTTTTGGGTTTTTTTACAGTGCAAATACTTGTAATCAAAAATAAATATAAAGTGAGCACTGTACACGTTGTATTCTGTGTTGTAACTCAAATCAATATATTTTAAAATGTAGAAAACATCCAAAAATATTTAAATAATGGTATTCTATTATTGTTTAACAGTGTGATTAATCACAATAATTTTTTTAATCATGCAATTGATCGCGATTAATTTTTTTAATCGCTTGACAGCCCTAATCTTTGCTTAAAAATAAAAATGTTTTGGGGTAAGCATAGTGCTCATTAAAATACCTAGCTGGAAATCATCCAATCGCGAGATACTGCATAAACTTCCAAACTAGCTTTGCCCGTAATACTCAGTTGTGACCTGCAATACCTGTTATCCCACCACGGGGTCTCTTTTGAAAAGGATTTGTCAGTTGTTCTGAATTGTGCCGAAATGAGTGGTGACTGGACAGCTGTTCATTTGGGACAAGGCTGAAACTGTAGTGACATTCTAAAAGTTGATCAGCTAATTTAGCCAGAAAGGATAAGATGTAGTGAAACAAATCAGGAGAAACAAATATTATAAATATTAATCAGTTAATACAATTAAGAGTCTGCTGCTTTGTCCATTCATTTTGTTTCAAGAGACAATGACAACTATATAGATTGTGTAGCTGTTAGTTTTACTATTAATTACCAGGAGATAATTTTAAAGGCTGGATTGGCCTGTTGATATTTGTTGTAGAATGGGCATTAAAAATAGTCTGCTTGATTAGTTAAGCATTTCTCACTTCACTAGTGCTCACTGAAAAATTTACCAAGTGAAGTGAAATTGGCACAAGTTTGTCCTCCATTCTGCCGAAATGGAGGGGATATTATTCAAAATCAGCATGCAGTCTCATGTGATCTTGAAATTGATTCTTAACCAAAAGCAGCAAACTCATTGATAGTCATGAGGAGAGGTACAGTGAACAATCAGGAGACAAGGATCTTAAAATTAGAGCTCGTCAAAAAAATTCCAATGAAACATTATTTTATCAGAATTTGCTGATTTGTAGAAATTAGAATGTTTGGCAGAGATGGCCCAGTTTTGTTAAAGTTCCAAAAGAACCCAGTCAGGGCTCCGTTAGAAACCTGCCTGGTTTTCTGCCAGCTCACCTGAACAGCTGTTTGGCAGACAGGGCTTCTTGGGTCTGTGGCTCCAGGGTAGCTAGCCAAGTAGACTGCCCCAGTGCCAGCACTTTCCCTTTCACAGAGAATTTTGAAAAAAAAGGGTTTTGTTCCTAACTGAAACAAAACCAAATTGTGAAATATCAAAACCCGCCATGTAACAGAATAACTGTCCACACAGCTCTATTTAAAATTCCCTGAATGTGGGAGATTAGGGCAGGTAAAATGTGGTACAATGAAAGGGAAACACATAGACAAAGAGGAAACACAGCTCTACAAAACAAAAAAAGACAAAAAAGGAGGAAAAATTAATTCAAATTTACCTAGCTCCTCAACTATCTAAGAGGCTCTGAAAGTTTCAAATCAAGAGGCAAGGGCCCATGCAATAATGGCATTAGCTTTAGGAATTCGTGTAACCTATTCTCTCTCCCAGGATATGGACTAAATTTGCAGCCATAATCAGGCCAATCTCTTTTTGTGTGTATGAGGCTTTGTCAGCACTGATGTCTGTAGCCACTGCTGTAGGTACACTGATATAGTTGCACCAGTGAAAACTCCTCGGGTCAGATTTTCAAAGAACTCAGTGCTGTCCTAATTTAGCTCCTCCCATTGAAGTCAATGGGAACTTTACCATTTACCAAACCACTGCACTACATGGGTATAAACTGTAACTTCTGCCAGTAGAGTTTCACTCAACAAAGGGAAGCAGAAGTTCGCTTTATAGATTTTAATGTCGGATGCGACCATCAGATCATCTAAACTGACCTCCTGAATAACACAGATGATAGAATTTTACCCTCTTACTCCTGTATTGAGCCCAATAACTTGGTTGATTAAAGCATATAATCCAGAAACGCAATCTAGTCTATCTCCTTGTCAGTGCAGGGTTGTTCCCTACAGTATATTTTCTAGTTTTTCTCCAGGAACTTGGTTACGGTAGGCAGTAGCCCTGTATCTTATGTTAATGTTTTTTGGAAGCAACTTCTGAAGTGTCACCATTTGACATTTCAGCTAAAAATAACATGTTATAAAGATACTTGTTTTATTGCATGAGGATTAAGATTGAGCAAAAGGTTTGTTTGCATGGGGCTTTTGGAATAAAAAATTGAAGGTGGGGTCATCTGCACTGACAACTGTTCAGGTTTTCTTGGCATTTTGGGAGACCCTCCACATAAATGCAATGGGTAATTTATGCTGTCCCTTCACCCTACATACTTGGATCTTGGTTTTGTTGTGAAAAGTGGACATGGAAGTCAGGATTCAGCTCTCTTATAAACGTTGAGGAATAATGGATAGGTATGGAATGGATGAGTTAGTTTATCCCTTAATCTGTGATATATTAAATGCTTTGTTTAAAAGGAACATATTCAGGTACATAACCCGCACTGAATAGCGCCTTACTCTAGTCTCAAGTTTCTGAGTAAAGGTATCAGCCCAATAATGTGAATGTATTTTAACAGACCAAGCCATCTTTAAACATTAAACACTTTTTTGTTATACTTTGCTTACTTATTGCTCAAGAAAATCTGGTTTTCTGTTCCAAATCCAGACACATGAATTTAGAGTAATATATTTATCACCTATTTTATTGCCAAACCACCTATTGCAGTGCTATTATTCAAAGATGCTAAAGAACCAAAATGAACTTAGCTGTTTTTTAAATGTAAAGTTTCTAATTCTTGTTAGATGGACTATTGCCTTTCAGGGATAGTTATTTCCATTGTGTTGGGGTGTTTATACCAAGGGGATCATTTTTGCTCTTTCTTTATCTAACAGCATGGATTTTTTTTCTCACACTGCTGCTGGGTTTTTCTCTAAGTACTTTAGTTCACTGACAGTTTAACTGATCAGTGTGACAAAAAATTCACTTTCAGTTTAGCCATTGACTCTTATAAATGCTATAGGCTGAAAAAAAGCATCATTTCAATGGCTTTTAGAGAACTGAGATTAAATACAATCAACGAATAAAAATTCTTTCTGACCCAAGGGTATTTTAGAACACAGGGATATAAAATGTTCATATAAGCTGGGTTAGGTAAACAGTTTACTTAAAACTCACACAACTACAAATGAAACATAGACACAAGTGAATTTTGAAAGTTTTCCCTCTGAAATTTATGTTTTATAAAACTGCTGTGTCCTCAGCCACATGAAAACCTCAGAAATTTGATGATATCTTTCTAGATTTTATGGTATCTTTCTAGATACTCTTGTATGTATAAGGGTCTCAGGAGGCTACTCCAGCTACTAGAATAAGTGGCTCTGCCAGTGAACCCCAAAGGAAGACTCCCCTCTGAGCATGGTGCTTGCCTGGGTACTTAGCCCAGATGCAGACTCAGGATTTGACCTTTAAACAAATTGCACTACTTCAGAAGGACACAGGTTTGTGTCCACCCTGCTGGGGTGTAAACCTGGGGTTCCAAGAAATCTAAGTGTCAGACCTGATACTTAGACCCACCCTAAGCCTTTCCTTTTAGAATCTTTGGTTTCAGATTACATGCCACTGGGGCACAGACCTAACCCTGCATCATAGAATCATAGAAGATTAGGGTTGGAAGAGACCTCAGGAGGTCATCTAGTCCAATCCCCTGCTCAAAGCAGGACCAACCGCAACTAAATCATCCCAGACAGGGCTTTGTCAAGCTAGGCCTTAAAAACCTCTCAGGAAGGAGATTCCACCACCTCCCTAGGTAACCCATTCCAGTGCTTCACCATCCTTCTAGTGAAATAGTGTTTCCTAATATCCAACCTAGACCTCCCCCACTGCAACTTGAGACCATTGCTTCTTGTTCTGTCATCTGCCACCACTGAGAACAGTCTAGATCCATCTTCTTTGGAACCCCCCCTTTAGGTAGTTGAAGGCTGTTATCAAATCCCCCATTGTTCTTCTCTTCTGCAGACTAAATAAGCCCAGTTCCCTCAGCCTCTCCTCATAAGTCATGTGCCCCAGCCCCCTAATCATTTTTGTTGCCCTCCACTGGACAATCATCTGTCCCCCTGAATCATTTTATAATAGTCTAGAAAAGCAAAGTGAAATGAGTTCAAGATCTCTCTGAACCTATTTAATAGCCAGCAATCCTAGAGTACAGGGGATGCAGTTGCGTCTGATGACTGGGGGCCAGACACTAGAGAACACATGGCTAATTAGCAAAGAGTTCCCTTTTGCTCCATCCTACCAAACTGATAAGTATTTTTGCTATGATGTTCTATTTGACTGTTGTTCTATTAGTAGTGCAGCAGAGACTTGAACCAGAAGCCTTGTGATCCAGAAGTGGTAGCCTATCAGGCAAGGTAAAATAAAGCGTTCCTACATGGCCATGGCAGGAAGAGATGTCTTAAGCTTAGCTCATTCGTTGCATGTTTTATAACGTCATACACACAGTGATATATCGATTAGTTATAACAACATTTTATAGCATGGTATCTGTCCAGTGTGGCATTGATGCAAGTCACCAGTGTGTTTGCAACAAGAATGGGGATTGAGTTATGTGGCAATTTTTTTCTGGTATTTAGCAGATTTAGTCTTTTTTGTGCTTTAATGAAAGGGTAAAAAAAAAAAAGCTCTGAAATAAATGCTTCTGTGATTGTCACTTGTGAATGTGCACAGGGCTTGCAATTGTGTGCTGCCCATGAACTACCATGAAAGCTAGGTGAAGTGGCAAGAAGTTCTCACTCATCTCTTCATTGTTGAGCAAGGGCAGCATACAATCTGACCCAGGGGCGGATTAACAAATTTGCCGCCCCTAGGCCGTCAAAAAATTGCCCCCTCCCCCTGCCAGCTCACCTCCGCCCCCCCGCGGCAAGCCGGGGAGGGAGGGGGGAAAAGGGGAGTTGTGGCGCGCTCGAGGGATGGCGGCAGTGGAGCAGGGGTGAGCTGGTTCCCTGCCCCCCCCCCAAGAGTTATTCCCTGTGCCCGCTGGCCCCAGCTCACCTCCGCTATCCCCCAAACGCGCCGCTACTCGCTTCTCCTCTCTCTCTCCCAGCGCTTTCGCGCAGCAAGCCTGGGAGGGAGGGGGGAGAAGGGGAGTTGCGGCGCTCGGGGGATGGCGGCGGCGGTGGAGCAGAGGTGAGCTGGGGCGGGCCAGGGAGCGGTTCCCGGCCCCCTGTTACTCCCCGCGCCTGCGGGCCCTAGCTCGCCTCTGCTCCGCCTCCTCCGAGCGCGCTGCAACTCGCTTCTCCCTCCCTCCCAGCGCGGCCTGGGGGAGGAGGCGGGCTGGAGATTTGGGGAAGGGGCGGAGTTGGAGAGGGGGCAAGAGCAAATTTGCCGCCCTAGGCCTAGGCCTTGTTGGCCTAGGCGATAATATGCCACTGATCTGACCCTAAGGGTGGAAGACCATGTTTACTAAGGGCAATGCACTTAATCCTGTATCACATAAAAACTTCAGTCGCTTGCTGCATTGGAGAAGCAGGGAGCTACTGCATAGAGCTGTCCAAAAAGTTTCTGACAATCCATTTCTATCAGAAAATGCTGTTTCATCAAAACTTAGACTGTAGAAATGTGTCATTTTGTTTTATGGGAAATTTTGAAGTCCTTTGTTTTCATTCCAAATTGGAACAAAAACAAATGTAGAAATTGTGGAATTTCCAGTGAAATGGAGATTCTGGTCCCACACAGTTCTGCTACTGTATCAGCTGCTGGTATGATTGGAGGGAAAGGACCAGATAGGTTAGCCTTACCCTGTCTTGTGCAGAAGAAATTAAAAATAAAATCAGCGTGCATCCAGTTTGCCACTTCACCTTGAATAGTCCCTTGAAATGTGATATCTATTTATGCTAAACAATCTGCTCCACCTTGTATTTAGCAGTGAGATAGGCGCTGACTTCATGGGTTGGGCTGGAGCACCCACGGAGAAAAATTAGTGGGTGCTTAGCACCCACCGGCAGCCAGCTCCCCTCCCCCCCACTCTGACCCACCAGTGGCCCCACTGATCAACTCTTCCCCCTCCCTCCCAGTGTCTCCTGAACGCTGTGAAACAGCTGTTTCGAGGCGTGCAGGAGGTGATGGGGGGAGGGAGAGGGGCGGGGACAGGGCACGCTTGGGAAGGGGGTGGAAAGAGGCAGGGAAGAGGTTGGGTGAGGGTGAAGTGGGGGTGGGAAGAGTCAGGGCAGGAGTGGGGGCGTAGGGGAAGGGGTGGAGTGGGGGCAGGGCCTGGGACTGAGCAGAGAAAATTAGAAACTGGTGCCTGTGAGCAGTGACACTCTGAATTTGTTTCCTAGATCTAAAGAAGAGCTCTGTGTAAGCTCAAAAACTTGTCTCTCTTACCAAAAGAAGTTGGTCCAATAAAAGATGTTACCTCACTCACCTTGTACCCAAATTTCTGACTGTTATGGAAACATAAAATGTTGTGGTCCTTCATGGCACCTTATAGGATGTACCACACTAAAATACTGTTTAATTGCACTGGTAGTAGGCATCCTTCAGTCTCGAGAGACCATGGGTATGTGCCCCTGAGAGGTAAAGAATTTACTCGTTTGGTTTTATGGTAGTCGTGAATATGGCTGAAGAGACCCACTTGAGAGAGACAATCTCTGCTGCATCCATCATATTTAAAGGTGATGTTTCGACCCTTTGGGCTCTGCCTTCTGCGAGCTCTTTTCTCCTCTGCTAAGCTGGATTGCTTCCTCTTGTAACTCTGGAGACCTTTGTTAAGCTCTTGTTTCCAAAGGCTGCGGTCTTGAGTGTGATCTTCCCATTTGCCCACATCCATGTCCATTTCTTTGAAGTTTCACTTGCACACATCCTTGAAATGCAATTTTGGGTGTTCTTTGGGTCTTTTTCCACATCCCAATTCACCGTAGAGGATGTTCTTTGGGATGCACCCATCATTCATTCAGCATACTTGCCCAAGTCAGTGGAGTTGTCTCTCTTTGAGGAATGTTTGCATGCATTTCCTTGTTGCTGATGAAGCAGCAGTGACAACCTACACAGAAGCTCATTTTTAAAATCTTATGCACAGTTTTTCCAAACCTGCCAAGACTTCGGGCTCACCATAAGCCTAAAAAAGACTAACATAATGTGCCAAGGAGTTGAGGAAGCTCCCTCCATCAAGATCAACAACTATGACCTTGAAGTGGTAAACGAGTTCACATACTTGGGGTCCACTATCACGGTCAACCTTTCACTTGAAACAGAACTCAACATCCACATCGGAAAAGCCACCACAACAATGTCTAGACTGAACAAGAGGGTCTGGCAAAACAACAAACTGAAAGAACGCACAAAGATCTGTGTGTATCGTGCCTGTGTTATCAGCACACTTTTGTATGGGAGCAAGGCATGGACTTTATACTCAACAGCTTTCATATGCTTTGACTTCATTGAATTTTTGGAATCTCCTGGAGGGACAGAATCACCAACACTGCGGTGCTCAAGTGGGCCAGCATATCCTGCATGCAAACACTCCTTAATGGCACTATGTCCATTGGATTTATGTGGGTCTTCAATGTATTGGAAGACTTATTGCCTTTATTCCTATGACACCACAAAATTTGATGGAGTCATGTATAAATTCCTTGGGAGAGCAAACAGACTTTATATCCGAAAATATAATTCACTAGCATTTCTTTTAAAACAGAATAATGTGCACAGTGCTTTAAACCACAATTGCTTGTAAAGAACAGAAATAAATAGGTCTTTATTCTCTCTTGCTTAACTTTTTAGCTATTTAATACAATTCTGTGCAGCAGCAGTTTATTTTTCTGTTTTAATCTTCTTTTTGGCACCGCAAAACTATGTCTACACATAGACTGCTACAGCAGCACAGCTGCAGTGTAGACACTCACTACAGCAAAGAGAGGGGTTTTCCCATCGCTGTAGTTAATCCATATCCCTGAGAGATGGTAGCTAGGTCAATGGAAGAAATCTTCTGTCAACCTAGTGGTGTCTACACCAGGGATTAGGTAGGCATAACTATGTCGCTCAGGGTGTGTGGATTTTTCACATCCCTGAGTGATATAACTGGGTTGATTTTAACCTTTTAATGTAGATCTGGCCTAGATGTGATAACAAAACTTAAAAATATAACTTTTTTCAAGACAAACACGAGGAAGATAGTGTATGTATAGTCTGAGTGCAAAGAACATGCAAATAAATTATTGTTGATAGGCAAATGGCTTGACTTGTAAAAAGATAAAAGCGGCATTATTCTGACTGCAAAGTATTGTAGAAACATTTTCAGTCACAGCACAATGTGTTTTATCCTTTTGCTGGAGTAGATAATGACCTGCTGGTGGCCATTAATCTCCTGACAGGACAGAAATAATTTAACATAAGAATGGCCAGACTGGGTCAGACCAATGGTTCATCTAGCACAGTATCCTGTCTACCTACAGTGGCCAGTGCCTGATACTTCAGAGGGAATGAACAGAACAGGAAATTATTGAGTGGTCCATCCATTTGCAGCTTCTGGCAGTCAGAGGTTTAGGGACACCCAGAGCCCAGGTTGCATCCCTGACCATCTTAGCTATTAGCCATTGACAGACCTATCCTCCATGAACTTAATTAGATGAGCATGTCCTAGTTTATATTAGAAAAGGAATAAAAACATGTTTTGTATAAATATTCTTATAAGGAATATCAGATAAAATAATATGCAAATTGCTGATTGTTTTGGACCTATGATTACTGTCTGAGGAAGATAACTTAAGATGTGTCAAATACGTCTATAAACTTTTTCTTATTAATATCATATGCATCAGTAACTATGATGCAGATTCTGCCTTTTAGACATTGCCTTGCATGGGTAGATAGTGCCAGTAGAAAATAGAGAAAATTATTTTATGACAATTTCAAACTTTTGAAGCTGTTTCTATTTTGCAGGGTTTGAAATTTGCTGATTTTCCAGTTTTCATGGCATTTTTGGTAGTGCTTTTTATCAAAATTGTATTGAACTATTAATCTAAATCATTTTTAAAATCATTATTGCCATATTTTTGTTTGCAGAAAATGTCATTTTCATCCTGAAAATTGAGTTGAAAATTGAAAATTATTAGAAAAATATTTTAATAAAAATTTATTTAAATATCAATAAATAGAGAAGTGGAAAATTCTGTGGAAAACATAACATTTCTATAATATCAGCATTTTTACAAAAACTTTCATTTTAGGAATTTATTTTAAAAGCAATTTATTTTAAAAGCCTGTTTTCAACTGAACAAAAAATCAACAAGCTGTAGTGCAGAACTATTCCATGTTAACAATAGCATGATTAAAAATAATGAATGTCTCAAGTTTATGTAAACTCCACATGTTCCCAAAGCAAAATTATATAAACTATTGTTGTAGGAACAATAGCTATGGAACCATACTGTGGTTCAAATATTGAGCCATACATGGGGGAGGAGGAAATGGAGTCTTATCTTGTAATCTAGGGACTTCTCTCAAAATAAATAGCTTTGTTTTCAATATCTTCTCACAAAGTGATCCACGTTTGGGACAATCTGTCTGGTTAATTCTCCAAATCTACTTAATGTTTCAGATTTAAAATGCTGTCCTACTATAAGATTTGGTGAAGATACATAGTTACCTATTTAATTGAACTTGGACTTTGAACTTTTTAAGAGCCATACCAACAATCAGAGAGCTTCCATACCAGAAGATTAGCTTGGTGAGGATAACATATAGAGCTATAACTACAATACCAGATCTACATACGCCAGTGTTCCTTAACTGCACATTGTTCATTAAAGTGGATTTCACACGTTCTTGTCCAAAGTTCCATTGAAGTCTTTAATCAAAATGTCTTCATACCACATGAAGTTACAACAGGGGCCAAGTCCTGTTCGCAAAACTCCAACTGATTTAAATCTGAGTAGGATCAAGATCTGGGAGGTCAGCACAGAAAGCGTTCATGGAACAATGACAGAATTAAGGTTATTTGGATGAACTTAATGCTACATTTCTCTCTCTCTCTCTCTCTCTTTTTTTTTTTTTTTAGTGTAACCTTCACTTTTTACTTTGAATTTCTAGTCTTATTGTTATTCATCCTTTTAAGAAAACTACAACATTCTCTTTAGGTTTTTTACTTAAATAATTGATAGATAATTACAGCCTTAACCCCAGCTTTTCATTTGCTGTGTCCCTGCCTACATATTACCTAGCAAATGCCACTCTTTTCACAGAGAAGTCCAGAAATGTTGAGATAAGAAGAAACAGTCTCTTAAATATTAGAAACAGCTTTCAAATCAATTCACTTCCAGATTCAAATAGTTGATTACAAATATTTGTACAGTAAAAAAGATAAACAAAATAAATAGTTTTTCAATTCACCTCATACAAGTACTATAGTGCAATCTCTTTATCCTGAAAATGCAACTTACAAATGAAAAAAAATTTCTTTTACATAACTGCACTCAAAAACAAAACAATGTAAAACTTAAGAGCCTACAAGTCCACACAGTCTTGTTCAAGCAAGTTTGTTTACATTTATGTGAGATAATACTGCCCACTTCTTCTTTAAATGTCCCTGGAAAGTGAGAATAGGTATTTGCATGGCCCTGTTATAGCTGGCATTACAAAGTATTTACATGCCAGATACGATAAACATTCATGTGTCCCTTCATGCTTTAACTTGTAGATTATCTTTTTTACAGTGAAAATATTTGTAATAAAAATAATAATATAAAGGGAGCACTGTACACTTTGTATTCTGTCTTGTAATTGAAATCAATATATTTGAATATGTAGGAAAATATCCAAAAATATTTATAATAAATTTAAATGGTATTCTGTTATTGTTTAAGAGTGCGATTAAAATCACTATTTTTAATGTCATGATTAATTGTAATTAATTTTTAATAGTTTGACAGCCCTAAAAATACTTGTTTTCTCTTCACAGATTTAATTGGTGCTTTAAGGAACAATAAAGTGGAAGGAGGGTGCATAAAAATCTCTATAAATAAAGAATTTTTTTCCTTTTAAATTTTTAAATATCACGTGAGCTATGAAAAGAGCACAGTTGTGGCTGTAATCTAAGATCTAGCCTTGTTCATTTTAAATGTGGTGAGGAGAAACATATTTAGAAACCAGCCACAAGACAGTAAAATTGATTTCTGGTTTATCTGGTGTAGCTTTGAGTCCCTCACTGAGCTGAGAAATAATTGATTGCTTGAAGCCTTGTAGCAGTGGTTAAAAATTGATAAATGCTAAAGCAGACACAATGTTTTATAGGTTCTCAGGAGTTGTGGAGCCTCCATATTTCTTTCTCATCACTAGCTCTAGATCATGAGGTGAAATTTAAAAGGTGCTTTATCTTAGTCTTAGTAAATTACTTTCAGCAACTCTGAACCCTATTGCTGCAGGAGACAAAAAAACCTTTTAGTCAGATGGTACTGATTAGTAATTTACAAGGCCATGTCATCTGTTTACAGTTTAGTATATTGTTTTATATTAGCAACTTTAATTAGATTTAATTCAAACAAAACACTTATGTCCATAACCACAATTTAGTGAATCACTACAGAACAGTTATGTGTTAGATTTTTTGAATGTGATCCTGCAAAACGCTAAATGCCCTTTGCAAAATCAGACCCCAATTAGCAACACAGTATTGGAGTGAAGCATGCTTATTATTTCATCTGTTTCAATACTATGAATGTTTTTATGAGTTTCCACGGTTAGTTTTAAAAGCTGGATTACTATTAATTTCATGCACTGTGGTCACTATGAACACCATTACAAAATAACTTTAGGAATGAGATCTTCGTCCCAGCTCCCAATCCTTTGCACTGCCTCCACAGCATAATCAGTCAGAAAGTTACATAATCAGTGGCACAGGATTCGGACTGACATAGGGGAATCCCAGGGTGGTGTAGGCAGCTCTTCACTACCCATACTGTGCAGAGAGAGTGCTGGGAATGGGCAGGTGCTTGTGTGCTGATTCTCTGCAAGCCCTATAGGTCTGTTGCAGTCAGTAGAATTTAGGACAGTACTTTGCCTTCTCTAAGTTTAAACCAGTGGTTGTTTTGGCCATCAATCAGCTCAAAACTGGGGAAGCAGAAAAGTGGCTTATACTCACTGAAAACGAGGATCTGACCCTGTAAATGCTATGCTTGTGTGGTATTTGTGGTACTCTTTGAATAGCCCGTATAACAAATATTAGAAATGCCATAACCATAATAATGTTATGCACTTGGAAACTCAACATTGTACAGATTTTAACGGTGACCAGGTTAGCCTTTTGTAAACTGTCTGTGACTGTCCAAGTGTATCTTTAAAAATAGACCTTTGATCAAGTGGTATATTTAATAAAGCTCTAACACAACACCTAATGCATTTGCTGTAGCAATATGTTGCAGCCTTATGCAATGCAGTATGCTAATGCAGTATATGCTTATTTTCATTAAAATAACTCTAGTTAAAAAAAATCACTTTATATTTTTCATAGGATAACCAAAAACCTTATTCAAGAGAAAATGCAGAGAAACACTAGCCATTGTTTGCCATCAGCTGAGTTGTTTTCTGAATTTCTTTATACTAAAAGAAATGTGATGAGTTTTCAAATTTGCACAACTCTTTTCTTTAAACATTTTCTATTTCCACGGAATCTAGATCACTGCTATGTACCAATGACAACATATTTTTATTATATGACTTAACACATTGTCATATAATTTGACAGCATCTTTCATTACAGTATCTAATTCTATTTTTTCGCATTTCAATTACTTTTCCCAGTTCATTACACTGTCTTTTCAGTAACTTACAACACAGAGGTTTTTTTTCGATAACTCACAAACATCCATAACTTCTGATAACTTTGTCCCTAAGGACAGCAAGATAAATAGGGTAGCCTTATATAGTTTTAATCTTCTTAATCTGCGAAATACAACTATGCATACCGAGGAGTGTTTGGAAGCATACAAGCAGAAAAACTGATGAATCACTCTTTAAACAAATCAAACTTTAGATATTCATAAGGTGTGTCAAGCAATTAAAAAAATTAATCATGATTAATCGTGCAATTAATCGCACTGTTAAACAATAATAGAATACCATTTATTTAAATATTTTTGGATATTTTCTACATTTTCAAATATATTGATTTCAATTAAAACACAGAATACAGTGTACAGTGCTCACTTTATATTTATTTTTGATTACAAGTATTTGCATTGTAAACAAGCAAAATAAATAGTATTTTTCAATTCACCTAATACAAGTACTGTAATGCAATCTCTTTATCATGAAAGTTGAACTTACAAATGTAGAATTATGTACAAAAATAAAACAATGTAAAGTTTTAGAATCTGCAAGTCTACTTGGTCCTACTTTTTGTTCAGACAATCTCTCAGACAAACAAGTTTGTTTACATTTGCAGGAGATAATGCTGCCCATGTCTTGTTTACAATGTCACCTGAAAGTGAGAACAGGCATTCTCATGGCACCATTATAGCTGGCATCGCAAGATATTTATGTGTCTGATGGGCTAAAGATTCACATGTCCCGTCATGCTTCAACCACCATTTCAGAAGACATGCTTCCATGCTGATGATGGGTTCTGCTCGATAACAATCCAAAGTAGTGCAAACTGTCGCATGTTCATTTTCATTATCTGAGTCAGATGCCACCAGCAGAAGGTTGATTTTCTTTTTTGGTGGTTCAGGTTCCGTATTTTCTGCATCGTAGTGTTGCTCTTTTAAGACTTCTGAAAGCAAGCTCCACACCTCGTCCCTCTCAGACTTTGGAAGGCACTACAGATTCTTAAACCTTGGATCAAGTGCTGTAGCTATCTTTAGAAATCTCAAATTGGTACCTTCTTTATGTTTTGTCAAATCTGCAGTGAAAGTGTTCTTAAAATAAACAACATGTGCTGGGTCATCATCCGAGACTGCTATAACAGGAAATATATAGCAGAATGCGGGTAAAACAGAGCTGAGGACATACAATTCTGCCCAAAGGAGTTCAGTCAGAAATTTAATTAAGACATTATTTTTTTTAATGAGTAGTATCAGCATGGAAGCATATCCTCTGGAATGGTGGCCAAAGCATGAAAGATCATATGGATGTTTAGCATATCTGGCATGTAAATACCTTGCAATGCCGGCTACAAAAGTGCCATGCAAATGCCAGTTCTCACTTTCTGGTGACATTGTAAATAAGAAGAGGGCAGCATTATCTCCCTTTAATGTAAACAAACTTGTTTGTCTTAGCAATTGGCTGAACAAGAAGTAGGACTGAGTAGACTTGTAGGCTCTGAAGTTTTACATTGTTTTGTTTTTGAGTGCAGTCATGTAACAAAAAAAAATCTACATTTGTAAGTTGGACTTTCATGACAAAAAGATTGCACTACAGTACTTGAAAATTCACTTGAGTTGAATTGAAAAATACTATTTCTTTTGTTTATCATTTTTACAGTGCAAATATTTGTAAGCAAATATAATATATATTTTGATTTCAATTATAACACAGAATATAATATATATGAAAATGTAGAAAAACATCCAAAATATGTAATAAATTTCAATTAATATTTTATTATTTAACAATGCAATTAAAACTGTGATTAATTCCAATTTATTTTTTTAATCATGATTACTTTTTTGAGTTAATCGCGTGAGTTAATCGCCAGCCCTAATATTCATTCAACTCTTTAACATTGAGCTAAAACCTTCAGATCAAGAGCATTTGTCAAACATGTTTCAATCCTAATGTTTAAAACCCAGATGGGGTCCATCTTGTGGTAGTGTGAAACTGCATGGTTCTAAGTGTGGATGTTAATTAATCACTCATTGGAACCTGTTTTATGCAAAGTCTTATGATTCATTAGCAGGGGAAAATTTACTAGTGGCTGCATGAGTGACTCATATCAAAAGTAACAGGCATGTTTCAGCACCCAAGGTTCAAAATTGAACATGTGTAAAATTTTCAGAAGACTCTGGAATCTAAATCCCAATATCACAAGTTACTTAGGCACTAATTAGCCTAAATACCACAGATTTTCCATAAAATCTATATCACTAAATGCCTAAATCACTTTTGAAAATTGGATTTAAGCCCCCAAACACTTCAATCTCCTGGACACTCACTAACAGATTTAAAAGTAGCCATTCTTCAACAAAAAAACTTCAAAAACAGACTTCAAAGAGAAACTGCAGAACTACAAGTCATTTGCAAACTTAACACCATCAATTTGGGCTTGAATAGGGACTGCAGGTGGCTGGCTCACTACAAAAGCAATTTTCCCTCTCTTGGTATCAGGGCCGGCTCTAGGCACCAGCAAAACAAGCTGGTGCTTGGGGCGGCACATTTTTAGGGGCGGCATGGCCGGCGCCAGAATGCCGCCCCTAAAAATGTGCCCCGGCTGCCCTAGCTCACCTCCGCTGCTGCTGCC
>NW_020664473.1:521841-548605 GCF_002925995.2 Terrapene triunguis | reverse complement strand
CAGTCACTTCGTTTTGTGAGATCTTTTTGAAGTTCTTCACAGTCTGCTTTGGACTTAACTATCTTTAGCAGTTTAGTATCATCTGCAAACTTTGCCACCTCACTGTTTACCCCTTTCTCCAGATCATTTATGAATAAGTTGAATAGGATCGGTCCGAGGACTGACCCTTGGGGAACACCACTAGTTACCCCTCTCCATTCTGAGAATTTACCATTAATTCCTACCCTTTGTTCCCTGTCTTTTAACCAGTTCTCAATCCATGAAAGGACGTTCCCTTTTATCCCATGACAACTTACTTTACTTAAGAGCCTTTGGTGAGGGACCTTGTCAAAGGCTTTCTGGAAATCTAAGTACACTATGTCCACTGGATCCCCCTTGTCCACATGTTTGTTGACCCCTTCAAAGAACTCTAATAGATTAGTAAGACACGATTTCCCTTTACAGAAACTATGTTGACTATTGCTCAACAGTTTATGTTTTTCTATGTGTCTGACAATTTTATTCTTAACGATTGTTTCGACCAATTTGCCTGGTACAGACGTTAGACTTACCGGTCTGTAATTGCCGGGATCACCTCTAGAGTCCTTTTTAAATATTGGCGTTACATTAGCTAACTTCCAGTCATTGGGTACAGAATCCGATTTAAAGGACAGGTTACAAACCTTAGTTAATAGTTCTGCAACTTCACATTTGAGTTCTTTCAGAACTCTTGGGTGAATGCCATCTGGTCCCGGTGACTTGTTAATGTTAAGTTTATCAATTAATTCCAAAACCTCCTCTAGTGACACTTCAATCTGTGACAGTTCCTCAGATTTGTCACCTACAAAAGCCGGCTCAGGTTTGGAAATCTCCCTAACATCCTCAGCCGTGAAGACTGAAGCAAAGAATCCATTTAGTTTCTCCGCAATGACTTTATCGTCTTTAAGCGCTCCTTTTGTATCTCGATCATCAAGGGGCCCCACTGGTTGTTTAGCAGGCTTCCTGCTTCTGATGTACTTAAAAAACATTTTGTTATTACCTTTGGAGTTTTTGGCTAGCCGTTCTTCAAATTCCTCTTTGGCTTTTCTTATTACATTCTTGCACTTAATTTGGCAGCGTTTATGCTCCTTTCTATTTGCCTCACTAGGATTTGACTTCCACTTTTTAAAGGAAGTCTTTTTATCTCTCACTGCTTCTTTTACATGGTTGTTAAGCCACGGTGGCTCTTTTTTAGTTCTTTTACTGTGTTTCTTAATTTGGGGTATACATTGAATTTGGGCCTCTATTATGGTGTCTTCAAAAAGCGCCCATGCAGCTTGCAGGGATTTCACTTTAGTCACTGTACTTTTTAACTTCTGTTTAACTAACCCCCTCATTTTTGCATAGTTCCTCCTTTTAAAATTAAATGCCCAATTGGGCTGTTGAGATGTTCTTCCCACCACAGGGATGTTGAATGCTATTGTATTATGGTCACTATTTCCAAGCGGTCCTGTTATAGTTAACTCTTGGACCAGCTCCTGCCCTCCACTCAGGACTAAATCTAGAGTTGCCTCTCCCCTTGTGGGTTCCCGTACCAGCTTGCTTTATAAATATATAAATTATAGTTTTCAAAATTCCTAAGTGACATAGGAGCCTACACGTTAAAATTTTGCAAAAGCACCTAAGGGGTCCAGGAGATTGAAGTGTTCTCCTGCTAGCTTTTATATGTTACCATTCCTGATGTCTGATTTGTGTCGATTTATCCTTTTACGTAGAGGCTGTCCAGTTTGGCCAATGTACATGGCTGAGGGGCATTGCTGGCACATGATGGCATATATCACATTAGTAGATGTGCAGGTGAATGAGCCTCTGATAGTGTGGGTTGTGTGGTTGGGTCCTATGATGGTGTTGCTTGAATAGATATGGGGACAGAGACGGCAATGATGTTTGTTACAGGGATTGGTTCCTAGATTAGTGTTTCTGTGGAGTGGTGTGTAGTTGCTGGTGAGTATTTGCTTCAGGTTGGGGGACTATCTGTAAGCAAGGGTTGGCCTGCCTCCCAAGGCCTGTGAGAGTGGGGGATCATTTTCCAGGATAGGTTGTAGATCGTTGATGATGCGCTGGAGGGGTTTTAGCTGGGGGCTGTATGTGATGGCCAGTGGTGTTCTGTTTCCTTGTTGGGCCTGTCCTGTAGAAGTGACTTCTGGGTACCCGTCTGGCTCTGTCAATCTGTTTCCTCACTTTCCCAGGTAGATATTGTAGTTTTAAGAATGCTTGATAGAGATTTTGTAGGTGTTTGTCTCTGTCTGAGGGATTGGAGCAAATGCGGTTGTATCTTAGGGCTTGGCTGTAGATACTCCCTGCTACCGCCCGAGAACAAATCTACACATACACACCCCTAGAGGCCCAACCAGGGGTATTCTATGTGCTACCCAAGATCCATAAACCTGGAAATCCTGGATGCTCCATCATCTCAGGCATTGGCACTCTTACAGCAGGATTATCTGGCTATTTGGACTCTCTCCTCAGACCCTACGCTACCAGCACTCCTAGCTATCTTTGAGACACCACCGACTTCCTGAGGAAACTACAATGCATTGGTGTTCTTCCTGAAAACACCATCCTGGCCACCATGGATGTAGAAGCTCTTTACACCAATATTCCACATGAGGATGGACTACAAGCTGTCAGGAACAGTATCCTTGATGAGGCCATGGCACACCTGGTGGCTGAGCTTTGTGACTTTGTCCTCACCCACAACCATTTCAGATTTGGGGACAACTTAAACCTTCAAGTGAGCGGCACTGCTATGGGTACCCGCATGGCCCCACAGTATGCCAACATTTTTATGGCTGACTTAGAACAACGCTTCTTCAGCTCTCGTCCCCTAGCGCCCCTCCTCTACTTATGTGACATTAATGACATCTTCATCATATGGACCCATGGGAAGGAGGCCCCTGAAGAATTCCACCTGGATTTCAACAATTTCCACCCCAAGATCAACCTAAGCCTGGACCAATCTACACAAGAGATACACTTCCTGGACGCAACAGTGCAAATAAGTGATGGTCACATAAACATCACCCTATACCGGAAACCCACGGACCGCTATATTTACTAATATGCCTCCAGCTTCCATCCAGGACACTCCACACTATCCATTGTCTACAGACAAGCCCTAAGATACAACCACATTTGCTCCAAACCCTCAGACAGAGACAAACACCTACAAAATCTCTATCGGGCATTCTTAAAACTACAATACTCACCTGGGGAAGTGAGGAAACAGATTGACAGAGCAGGATTTACACTGTAAGTAAATATGACTTATTCTCAAAAACATTAAAGCCAATGTCAATTTTATTTTATGGACTGTTAGTCTTTTCTTTGGAGTCAACCTTTTTTTATTGCTGTTGCCCATTAGTGCTGAAAAAATGAAATATAGAAGAAATCCTAAAACATCAAAGAGTTTGGGGAAATGACCACACTGGTAATTACACAGGCACTCACAACATTGCAAGAGATATTTCTAAGATTTATTTCTAATATGACATGCACTGATATTAGCTTTACTTCAGTAACCCTGCTGAAACTTAATTTAATGAAGTAATAAATTCAGAAATGTGTTTCTGCATGCATTTGTTTCATGGATTTATTATAGGTAAATCCACTTATAAAATGCACTGGGACGAAAAGTCGACACTGTGGAAAGATCCTAAGTACTGAAGCATGCATTATATTCTGCATTGCCAATAATTTATAGAAAGGCAGAAAATTTACTTTAATGATCGTTAGCAGAAGCCAGGCACACACTAACTGCTGTAAAATCTATCAATACGATTATAAAAGGTTTGCAACAGTTGTTATAACAAAAAGGATTGCTTTTGCATATAAAAAGAGAAGTGTTGTACCGTGGTATCCTATATTTATGTGATATATTTTCTCTTTTTCCTATATAAAATGTAAAAAGATAACAGAGACCTGCAAATACTTACACAAAGCTATATATATGAATATAAGAATAGTCCCATTGATGTCTATGAGACTGCTTGTGAGCCCAATCCAGCTCCCACTGAAGTCAATAAAAATATTTCCATTAACTTCAATGGGAGTTGGAGCAGTTCTCTTGTGTCTAAAGACATGAGGGTGAAATCCTGCCCCCATTGACATCAGCAGAAGTGTGGACACTGACTTAAGTGGAGCTAAGAATTCACCCATATATGTACAAGTCTTTTGCCATAATGAGCTAAAACTTAATCACATTTTGTAACTTAGAGGTCATGCATATAGGTTTTTAACATTAGAATTTATTACAGATACCACATTTTTGTGATTGCACCTGATCCTACTGTAGGGCTAGCTCAGTGGTTTGAGCATTGGCCTGCTAAATCCAGAATTGTGAGCTCAATCCTTGAGGGGGCTATTTAGGGTTCTGGGGCAAAAATCTGTCTGGGGATTAGCCCTGCTTTGAGCAGGGGGTTGTACTAAATGACCTCCTGAGGTCCCTTTCAACCCTGATATTCTATGATTAATAATACCCATGATAATTAGTAAGTAATAGTGCCCTCTAAAGGAAACCCCATGTGTAAAGTCCAATAGGGTGTCTGAGAAAACTTTATTAACCCATCATCTTAAAAAATAAAAAAACAAAAAAGGGACAATGACTTATTAAATGTTAGTGACATTTAGGTGGTTTTGTTTTCACCCTGAATCAGGACAAAAAGTCAAAACATTGACACTTTTTACAGAATAGAAAGGTCCAAAAATACTAATTCAGATATGCTGAAATGTTTTGTTTTGACATTTTTGATTAAATGAAACCTTTCAGTATTCCAGAATCGAAACTCTTTATTTGGGTTTGTTGAACTGAACTGAAATGTTTAATTCTGATTCAGGTCGACATTAATCTGTGTCTGCCTGAGCTGCTGTGGGGGCTCATGGGAGCTGTAGTTATGGTATTTTATACCCCTATTATCCCCAGTGAGACACCTTTCCTTATTGGGCAACATCTCCCATGCTGAGTCACTCTTGGATTCCCATGGCTGCAGTGCAGCATGGGAGATGTAGTCCAGCAGGGGATCCTGACCCATAGGGGAAATGGAGGCAGGAGGCACCCAGAGTATAACTCCCATGAAGCCCACCATAGCTCTATGAATGCAGAGACATGGCCCTACATGTTTCATTTCTATTTTCCCAATAGAAAAATTGAAACATTTCAACAGCTGACATTTTCTCACACAAAAAGCCAAACCACTTTATTTCAACTTTATCATTTTGACTTGTATAAAAGTCAAAATGATAAATTTGAAACAAAACATTTTGACCTTATCAAAATGAACTATTTCAAGATTATCAAAACAAAGCATTTTGATATTTTTGTTGTTGTAGTTGTTGTTGAAAAATGGGATGAAATCAACACAAAAAGTTCTAGCAAAAAGTTTTGATTTGTGGAATCAACATTTTTCCAACAGAAAAAGGTTCTGTCAGAAAATTTTCTACCAGCTTTATATAGGGTAAGCATACTGGGTTGGACACCTTGGCTATCTCCTGCATATGCCAACATGCACCATACATGGCTAAAACTGAAAATGTTCCTTGATTTCTTTCGCTAGTGTCCAGGTGAACCCCATATCTGTTTCCCTTCTAAATACCTGCAAAAAACGGTGATGAGGTGTCACTCTGAGATGCTGCAGATCCTTAGTGGTGGAGAACATAGCAGGCAATATAGCTTCCTGGCACACACAAGTCCCATTTGAAAATCCCAGGGAGGTGGGCACAAGGCTGTGTGTGCCTATGCCCTGGCTGTGCTTTCCTCTAGCCTGATTTTCAACCAGCTTATACATGCAGATAAATCTTTGAAAATACAGGCATTACTGTGCAGGGGGAAGAGTTAGTGCCCATAAGCTCTACCACTCATACACACAAGATTCTGTGAAAGTATGACCCTCAGTGAATAGAACTTTGAGAATGAATCTGCTCACCTGTACTCTAGCCTGTACAAGTCATGCTGCCATTCCAGATAGTTACAGGCATATTCTTTGATATGTCAAACGTTGAACTGTATCCATATTATAAAAAGTCACATAATTGATGTTGAAGCACCTGGCTCTTTCACAGAGACAACACTCAGTGGAACACACTACAAAATCTGACTACAGCTTCATTTTATCATAACATAGTAGTTTTAAAATGCATTTGGATTGACTTTAAAATGGAATTCTGCCGGAACATCTTGACATTGGGTGACATTTTAAAAAATTTAGAGTAGGAAGGAAAAGTTATACCACTCTAATTAGCCACAAGTTATCCATCATAATATTCTCTGACTACATGCTGAGGCTGCTTAATAGATATTATAGTGATTGGCCCTTTATAAATGATGGTTGGATGGTTAGCTATAGTTTGCCTAATTGAGGAACAGTGGTTTTGCCCTTCAATACAGGGGTGATATGCCACTTTCTCATTTGCGACATAAATTGCTGTACATTTATCCATTTGAAAACAATGTTATGCACAAATTCACTTATGAAGTTACAAATCCTGTTTCTACTTACATGTACATAAGATTATGTGCATGTAAATAAGAGTAAACTTTGGCCTGAGAGTCCACATTGTTACATCAGTGTTTCTATGGATATTTGTATCAAAGTCTGAGACCCTTCCTTTGTGTTAACAAAAGTAAATGCTATGCATGAACACACACATATTCAAACACAGGTGCATACACACACTTTGTGAGTAGGCTGAGCACCCACCAATGACACTTTGGGCATTACTTGATAAGAATCCTTAACTTTCAGTTTGTCTTTGCTCTTGGAGCTACTGTTGGTTACTATTGTGATGTCTTATTTCTAGCTTAGTTGCTTCCTTTGAAAGTAGTTGTCAATACTGGAATTAGCTAGCTTGTAGTGGAGGTTACCTTCTCTCCCTCAAACACACAATTATCATGTCACTTCCATACTATAACTGACTTCTAGTGGCCCTGGGAACCCAATGTTACAGAACTCTTCGGTATGTACCAGAACAATGTAGTGGAACGGCTCTTGCAAACCAGTTCCTCTTGTAATTTTCAATTGATTTTTTTCTCCATTCCCCGGGTACTACAGATTTGGGCAGTAGTCATATTCGTAACACATAGGAAAATCCTAGTGATTACATCAGTAGGATTCAGACTATAATAGGTGTAATTGAAAGATAATATTTGTGGTATTCTCAGTAGCCTTCGGTAGCCATGTCAGAGAAAGAATTTGCATTATTCCCAACTTATTTCACAATGATGAAACACCAATAACTAAGGTGTGTGCGTAATAATGTCCCATCAGAAAGCTTTAATCTCAATTTTAACTCTGCCTTCTTGTGCTTATGTATTACAATAGTCTTTAATTTCATGATCATATCCTGCAGTCCCTGAACTCTAGCTACAATACGCATTTTCCATACAAAAAGCTAGTGCTATTGCAATCAGAATTAAGAAAGTGATAATGTTTTTTAATGCATTTAAACATTGTATCACATCATATAATTATAAATTAATTATCACTTAATACATAAAATATACTGGACGTTGTTATATAATCTTATATGTAATAAGAGACAGTGCAGGTAATGTTGTCTTTCGATGGCTTGATTTTTATGTCTCAGTGAGATCTACGGAACAAGGCAATTTAGAGGAAAATTGGCTAAGTTATGAACTTTGTAAATTGTTAATTAAAATAATCCATTGTTTGTTTTTTTGTTTTTGTTTTTTTAATCAACTCAAATCCAGCTAGTTTAGAATATTGGAAGGCTGTGGAACACTTTATCTTTGAAGTGGTCTAATTTGTAGGTGCTGGATCTCTCAAAGTTCAGGACACTTTATATACAGAAATAAAGGGAAGGAAAGGTGATCTTGTGCTGAAGGCAAGGGGCTAAAAGGTGAGCAATCTGAGTTTTTTTTTTTAAATGGAGATATCCTATCTCCTAGAACTGGAAGGGACTTTGAAAGGTCATCGAGTCCAGCCCCCTGCCTTCACTAGCAGGACCAAGTACTGATTTTGCTCAAGATCCCTAAGTGGCCCCCTCAAGGATTAAACTCACAACCCTGGGTTTAGCAGGCCAATGCTCAAACCACTGAGCTATCCCTCCCCCCGTTCTAACACCATTTCTCCTCTGCATGCCATGCATGGCCTTTGGTCAGTTAGTCTTATGTTCCTTAGTTTCACATCTATAAACAAAGGGATAGTAATACGTACCTACCTCACATGGATGTGGTGATGTTTTGTATATTTCATTACTATTTGTAAAGTGTTTTGAAAATGTTGAAGGACAGCCTTATTACTCAATGCAAACTATTGTTTTCATCCCACTGGTTGCAATTACAAAATGAGCATTTATCAACAATTAGCATCCTATAATATCTGCGATAGTATTCTTACTTTCTATTCTAAGTATGGGGGCAAACATTGACTTTTTAATGGAGACTAGTATTGTAAGTTGTACAAAATTAGCTGAAGGCTTGAACAACAACAGCAACTTTCAGCAATATATATTTATATAAAGGTATGAAGAAAAATATAGTGGGAAATGTCTGACCCTACAATCAAGAAATAACAGGCCTGATTGTCTGGCCTGGAGCAACCCCTTTGCACTGCCAGGAAGGCACAAAAAGCTGTAATCCTAGTTCAATCAATCAGCTATCCAGGAATTTCCCTACTGTAAGAAGAATCTCATGTGTCTCCTCGCTACATCCTTTACAGCCCCTGGCACAGGAATAATGGCCAGGGCAAAGGGAGTGAGCAAAGCCACCTCTCCACTTTCCCTATGTGTCAAAACAGCTCTTTTGGGCCATTGATAGTCAGCTATCCATTGATAGTAATGCAGAGGCTGCTTTCACTCAGACGGGGGTGTAACAGCCCCTGGAATGTCCCAGTAGTGGGCCACAAAAGTCACCTTTACCAACCCCCTTTGGTCCTTTGCTGAGCACAGCTCAACTGGACCCAAGAATTAGACCATAACAAATCCATGAAATGTAAGAGGCCATTTTAGCAACACAGACAAAAAAAAAATACAGCAGAGAATAGAAAAGAAGGAAGAAAATTAAAATGTCTGGGTGCAACCAAAGTGCAAATGTATATAGAGTGGAATGCTCAACACAGCTTCTGCCTCTGCTGCTGAAAATCTGCACCTTTTACATGCATATTTTCAACCAATGCTTCAAACTCCGAAGCTGTCACGTCCTTCACACTCCACTGCCATCTACAATCACAAGTCATTGCTTATCAAACTGATTGCCAGCAATGCACTTCTGCCAAACCTGTCAACTTAGGCAGTTTAAGCTTTAATAAAATGGTTTAAAAATGTGTGTGTGAGAGAGAGAGCGGGAATAGCACTTTTAAGTATTAAAGTATAGAATGTGTTGAAGGATTAAAAGGGGAAAAGAAGGAAGCAAAGATAGGAAATACTTGGAGCTTTTATAATGAGAAATATAAAGACAAAGGGCACAATTCAGAAGAGACCTGTGTCAATTCCACCATTCAGGAGGGCAAAATATGCAGTAGAATTCAGGAGAACTGTTGTGATAACTGCGCCTACAAATTACCCTAATTGTGAGACTGTCAAACTGGAGTGTGTGTGGGGGGGGGTGATTCCTTTCTAAAAACTCCTAAAGGGAAAGGGAACAAGGGATATTGTTAAAATGTAAGTCTTATTTAATACTTTACACTTCTGATGTTCAACTGTTTTTCTTTTTATCTTTTTTTTCTGTATGTTTAATTAAAGGTTAGAAGGATTTTTAATTATGTGTTTGCCATGCTACTAATCAGGCTGAGGGTCTCTGTATACCAAAACCTGAACCTTGTTTAAAACTATTAAATATTGGACGGTTAGAGGGTCATATTAACACCTTTGACTCTTCGGGCCCATATATTCCATTTCAGTTAATACAACTGATCTTGAGATGTACATGACAGCTGGTAAGAAAGGGGTTGAATTACAATTTGCTGTCTACATGGCATGCTGCTTTTGCATACCACAGTGATACCAGCACATTACTGAAAAGAGGCTTTGTATTGATGGCAAACCTGAACAGTGCCTGCAAATGGAAGAGGTGAGGTTCTTTACCCACGAAAGCTTATGCCCAAATAAATCTGTTAGTCTTTAAGATGCCACCGGACTCCTTGTTGTTTTTGGAAATGGCAGCATGTTGTGAAAATGTACTACATGCTCTATGCATCTAGGAATGTCAGTCTCATGGGGCTGGTCTACACTGAAAAGTTAGCTTTGACTCAGCTATGTCACTTAGGGTTGTAAAAAATCTACACCCTTGAGTGATGTAGTTAAACTGCCTTAATCCACTGTGTAGACAGTACTGGATTGAGGGAAGAATTCTTCTATCAGCCTAGTTATCGCCTCTCAGGAAGGGGGATTGCCTACAGCAGTGGTTCTCAAACTTTTGCACTGGCGACCTCTTTCAAATAGCAAACTTCTGAGTGCGACCCCCCTAATAAATTAAAAACACTTTTTTATATATTTAACACCATTATAAATGTTGGAGGCAAAGAGGGGTTTGGGGTGGAGGCTGACAGCTCATGATCCCCTATGTAATAACCTCGCGATCCCCTAAGGGGTCCCGACCCCCAGTTTGAGAACCCCTGGCCTAGTAATGAGAAAACCCCTCCCATTGCTGTATGAGTGTCTAGGGCTACAGTGGCTCAGCTGCAGATCTGCCGCTGCGCCGCTGAAGAGTGTTAAGTGTACACATAGCCTTGCACAACAAAGGCAGCTATTTGAAAGGGCAAGTGGATGATTACCTAGGCAAGGTGGTGTACTGAACCTAACGCTGATAATATAAATAAGGGCTGTTTGTACATATGACTGTTTTTTATATAGAACTGGTCAAAACATTTCCAACAGAACAGTTTCTTAGTCACATATCAATTTCATTGACATTTTCATGAGAAATTGTCAAAACATTTTGTTTCTACTTTATTATTTTATTTCTGCTTTGGTAGTAAATATAATATAATTATAATGGTTGAAATGATACATTGAAATAAATGTTTTGATAAGGTCAAAATAAAATATTTCAGAATATTTAATTTCAAGAAAAATTCCAAGATTTCACATTTAGACCTCATTTGGGATAAAACCAAATTTCAAAGTCTCAGAATTGACCATGGGATGGAAATTACATTTTTCAGCCAGTTCTATTTTTACATAGAATCATAGAATCATAGAATATAAGGGTTGGAATGGACCTCAGGAGGCCATCTAGTCCAACCCCCTGCTCAAAGCAGGACCAATCCCCAACTAAATCATCCCAGCCAGGGCTTTGTCAAGCCTGACCTTAAAAACATCTAAGGAAGGAGATTGCACCACCTCCCTAGGTAACCCATTCAAGTGCTTCACCAACCTCCTAGTGAAAAAGTTTTTCCTAATATCCAACTTAAACCTCCCCCACTGCAACTTGAGACCATTACTCCTTGTTCTGTCATCTGGTAATATTGAGAACATTGAGAACAGTTTAGATCCATCCTCTATGGAACCTCCTTTCAGGTAGTTGAAAGCAGTTATTAAATCCCCCCTCATTCTTCTCTTCTGCAGAATAAATAACCCCAGTTCCCTCAGCCTTTCCTCATAAGTCATGTGTTCCAGCCCCCTAATCATTTTTGTTGTCCTCCGCTGGACTCTTTCCAATTTTTCCACATCCTTCTTGTGGGGCCCAAAACTGGACACAGTACTCCAGATGAGGCCTCACCAATGCCGAATAGAGGGGAATGATCATGTCCCTCGATCTGCTGGCAAAGCCCCTACTTGTACAGCCCAAAATTCCATTAGCCTTCTTGGCAACAAGGGCACACTGTTGACTCATATCCAGCTTCTCGTCCACTGTAACTCCTAGGTCCTTTTCTGCAGCACTGCTGCCTAGCCATTTGGTCCCTAGTCTGTAGCAGTGCATGGGATTCTTCCGTCCTAACTGAAGGATTCTGCACTTCTCCTTGTTGAACCTCATCATATTTCTTTTGGCCCAATCCTCTAATTTGTCTAGGTCCCTCTGTATCCTATCCCTACCTTCCAGCATATGTACCACTCCTCCCAGTTTAGAATCATCTGCAAACTTGCTGAGGGTGCAATCCACACCATCCTCCAGATCAGGGATCGGCAACCTTTGGCACACGGCCCGTCAGGGTAAGCACCCTGGCTCCAGGCCAATGGGGGTGGCGGGAAGCAGCGGACAGCACATCCCTTAGCCTGCACCGCTTCCTGCAGCCCCCATTGGCCTGGGATGGTGAACTGTGGCCAGTGGGAGCTGAACCTGCATGTAAACAAACTGGCCCGGCCCGCCAGGGTGCTTACCCTGGCGGGCCACGGGCCAAAGGTTGCTGATCCCTGCTTCAGATCATTAATGAAGATATTGAACAAAACTGGTCCCAGGACCAACCCGTGGGGCACTCCACTTAATACCGGCTGCCAACTAGACATGGAGCTATTGATCACTACCCGTTGAGCCCAATGATCTAGCCAGCTTTCTATCCACCTTATAGTCCATTCTTCAAGCCCCTACTTCTTTAACTTGCTGGCAAGAATACTGTGGGAAACCTTATCAAAAGCTTTGCTAAAGTCAAGTAGTAACACATCCACTGCTTTCCCCTCATCCACAGAGCTAGTTATATCATCATAGAGGCAATTAGGTTAGTCAGGCATGACTTGCCCTTGGTGAATTCATGCTGACTGTTCCTGATCACTTTCCTCTCCTCAAAGTGCTTCTAAATTGATTCCTTGAGGACCTGCTCCATGATTTTTCCAGGGACTGAGGTGAGGCTGACTGGCCTGTAGTTCCCCAAATCCTCCTTCTTCCCTTTTTTAAAGATGGGCACTACATTAGCCTTTTTCCAGTCATATAGGACCTCCCCCGATCGCCATGAGTTTTCAAACATAATGGCCAATGGCTCTGCAATGACATACGCCAACTCCTTTAGCACCCTGGGATGCAGTGCATCCAGCCCAATGGACTTATGCTCGTCCAACTTTTCTAAATAGTCACGAACCATTTCTTTCTCATTCTTTCATTATGGGGAGGAGGTGACAGAGGGCTGGTCACCTCCTCCCCATAATGTGTTGCCCAGTGCAGTAGTCTGGGAGCTGACCTTGTTTGTAAAGACAGAGGAAAAAAAAGCATTGAGTACATTAGCTTTCTCCACATCCTCTGTCACTAGGTTGCCTCCCCCATTCAGTAAGGGGCCCACACTTTCCTTGACTTTCTTCTTGTTGCTAACATACCTGTAGAAACCCTTCTTGTTACTCTTAACATCTCTTTGTACCAGCAACTCCACATGTGATTTGGCCTTCCTGATTTCACTCCTGCACGCCTGAGCAATATTTTTATACTCCTCCCTGGTCATTTGTCCAATCTTCCACTTCTTGTAAGCTTCTTTTTTGTATTTAAGATCATCAAGGATTTCACTGTTAAGCCAAGCTGGTCACCTGCCATATTTACTATTCTTTCTACACATCGGGATGGTTTGTTCCTGCAACTGCAATAAGAATTCTTTAAAATACAGCCAGCTCTCCTGGACTCCTTTCCCCCTCATGTTATTCTCCCAGTGAATCCTACCCATCAGTTCCCTGAGGGAGTCAAAGTCTGCTTTTCTGAAGTCCCGAGTCCGTATTCTGCTGCTCTCCTTTCTTCCTTGTGTCAGGATCCTGAACTCAAACATCTCATGGTCACTGTCTCCCAGGTTCCCATCCACTTTTGCTTCCCCTACTAGTTCTTCCTTGTTTGTGAGCAGTAGGTCAAGAAGAGCTCTGCCCCTAGTTGTTCCTCCAGCACTTGCACCAGGAAATTGTCCCCTACACTTTCTAAAACTTCCTGAATTGTCAGTGCACTGTTGTATTGCTCACCCAACAGATATCAGGGTGATTGAAGTCCCCCATGAGAACCAGGGCCTGTGATCTAGTAACATTTGTTAGTTGCCTGAAGAAAGCCTCGTCCACCTCATCCCCTTGGTCTGGTGGTCTATAGCAGACTCCGACCACAACATCACCCTTGTTGCTCACACTTCTCAACTTTATCCAGAGACTCTCAGGTTTTTCTGCAGTTTCATACAGGAGCTCTGAGCAGTCACACTGCTCTCTTACATACAATGCCACTCCCCCACCTTTTCTTCCCTGCTTGTCCTTCCTGAACAGTTTATATCCATCCATGACAGTACTCCAGTCTTGTGAATTATCCCACCAAGTCTCGGTTTTTCCAATCACATCATAATTCCTTGACTATTCCAGGACTTCCAGTTCTCCCTGCTTGTTTTCCACACTTCTTGTATTTGTGTATAGGCACTTAAGATAACTTGCTGATCATCATAAGAACATAAGAAAGGCCGTACCGGGTCAGACCAAAGGTCCATCTAGCCCAGTATCCTGTCTGCCGACAGTGGCCAATACCAGGTGCCCCAGAGGGAGTGAACCTAACAGGCAGTGATCAAGTGATCTCTCTCCTGCCATCCATCTCCACCCTCTGACAGAGGCTAGGGACACCATTCCTTACCCGTCCTGGCTAATAGCCATTAATGGACTTAACCACCATGAATTTATCCAGTTCTCTTTTAAACTCTGATATAGTCGTAGCATTCACAACTCCTCAGGTAAGGAGTTCCACAAGTTGACTGTGCACTGCGTGAAGAAGAACTTCCTTGTATTTGTTTTAAACCTGCTGCCCATTAATTTCATTTGGTGACCCCTAGTTCTTGTATTATGGGAATAAGTAAATAACTCTTCCTTATCCACTTTCTCCACATCACTCATGATTTTTTATACCTCTATCATATCCCCCCTTAGTCTCCTCTTTTCCAAGCTGAAGAGTCCTAGCCTCTTTAATCTCTCCTCATATGGGACCCATTCCAAACCCCTAATCATTTTAGTTGCCCTTTTCTGAACCTTTTCTAGTACCGGTATATCTTTTTTTAGATGAGGAGACCACATCTGTACGCAATATTCGAGATGTGGGCGTACCATCGATTTATATAAGGGCAATAATATATTCTCAGTCTTATTCTCTATCCCCTTTTTAATGATCCCTAACATCCTGTTTGCTTTTTTGACCGCCTCTGCAGACTGCGCGGACATTTTCAGAGAACTATCCACGATGACTCCAAGATCTTTTTCCTGACTTGTTATAGCTAAATTAACCCCCATCATATTGTATGTATAGTTGGGGTTATTTTTTCCAATGTGCATTACTTTACATTTATCCACATTAAATTTCATTTGCCATTTTGTTGTCCAATCACTTAGTTTTGTGAGATCTTTTTGAAGTTCTTCACAGTCTGCTTTGGTCTTAACTATCTTTAGCAGTTTAGTATCATCTGCAAACTTTGCCACCTCACTGTTTACCCTTTTCTCCAGATCATTTATAAATAAGTTGAATAGGATTGGTCCGAGGACTGACCCTTGGGGAACACCACTAGTTACCCCTCTCCATTCTGAGAATTTACCATTAATTCCTACCCTTTGTTCCCTGTCTTTTAACCAGTTCTCAATCCATGAAAGGACCTTCCCTTTTATCCCATGGCAGCTTAATTTACATAAGAGCCTTTGGTGAGGGACCTTGTCAAAGGCTTTCTGGAAATCTAAGTACACTATGTCCACTGGATCCCCCTTGTCCACATGTTTGTTGACCCCTTCAAAGAATTCTAATAGATTAGTAAGACACAATTTCCCTTTACAGAAACCATGTTGACTATTGCTCAACAGTTTATGTTTTTCTATGTGTCGGACAATTTTATTTTTAACTATTGTTTCAACTAATTTGCCTGGTACAGACGTTAGACTTACCGGTCTGTAATTGCCGGGATCACCTCTAGAGCCCTTTTTAAATATTGGCGTTACATTAGCTAACTTCGAGTCATCCTGCTTTCTCAGTATGAGGCAGGAGTTCTCCTCTCTTGCGCATTCCTGCTTGTGCATCCTCCTGGTATCCCACTTCCCCACTTACCTCAGGGCTTTGGTCTCCTTCCCTCAGTGAATCTAGTTTAAAGCTCTCCTCACTAGGTTAGCCAGCCTGCTTGTGAAGATGCTCTTCCCTCTTTGTTAGGTGGAGCCCGTCTCTGCCTAGCAATCCTTCTTCTTGGAACACAATCCCATGGTCAAAGAATCCAAAGCCTTCTCTCGACACCTCCTGCGTAGCCATTCATTGACTTCCATGATTCGATGGTCTCTACCTGGGCCTTTTCCTTCCACAGGGAGGATGGACGAGAACACCACTTTACCTCAAACTCCTTTATCCTTCTTCCCAGAGCCACGTAGTCTGCAGTGATCCGCTCAAGGTCATTCTTGTCAGTATCATTGGTGCCCACGTGGAGAAGCAGGAAGGGGTAGCGATCTGAGGGTTTGATGAGTCTCGGGAGTCTCTCCGTCACATCGTGAATCCTAGCTCCTGGCAAGCAGCACAGATAACTCAGTCCCCCTTAGGAGGGAGTCCCCGTCCACCAACACCCGCCTCCTACTCTTGGGAGTGGTGATCATGGAACCCCCATCCCTAGGACAGTGCATCTCATGCTTTCCAAACAGTGAGGTCTCCTTCTGCTCCCTTCCCTCAGATGTATCATCTAGTCCACTCTCCACATTAGCACCTATGGAGAGAACATGAAAATGGTTGCTCACCTGTATGTGCATTGCTGGTACATGGATACTCCTCTTTCTTCTTCTGGAGGTCACATGTTTACTTCAGAGCAACAAACACATACATGTTGTTTGTTGCTCTGAAGCAAACTAGTGCTATACAGACACACTATCAATATTTCTGCAAAATAATATACAATATGGTGTGACAGACCCAGACCAGTGGGGTACAAGAGTCTGGTAGAGGGCAAATATACTGGTCACTGGATGAGTAGTTTTCTGTTCCCTGAGTGACCAGAGCAGGGGCTACACTAGAGTAATCAGGAACCTGCTAGAACTAGTTAAGGCAGGCAGGCTAATTAGGACACCTGGAGCCAATTAAGAAGAAGCTTCTAGAATCAATTAAGGCAGGCTAATCAGGGCACCTGGGTTTTAAAAAGGAGCTCACCCCAGTTTGTGGTGGGAGTGTGAGGAGCTGGGAGCAAGAGGCGCAAGGAGCTGAGAGTGAGAGGTTGTGCTGCTGGAGGACTGAGGAGCACAAGCGTTATCAGACACCAGGAGGAAGGTCCTGTGGTGAGAATAAGGAAGGTGTTTGGAGGAGGCCATGGGGAAGTAGCCCAGGGAGTTGTAGCTGTCATGCAGCTGTTACAGGAGGCACTATAGACAGCTGCAGTCCACAGGGCCCTGGGCTGGAACCCGGAGTAGAGGGTGGGCCCGGGTTCCCCCCAAACCTCCCAATTGACCTGGACTGTGGGTTCTCCCAGAGGGGAAGGTCTCTGGGCTGTTCCCCAACCCACATGGTGACTCTCTAAGGCAAGAAAATCCGCCAATAAGCACAGGACCCACCAAGATAGAGGAGGAACTTTGTCACAATGGATAGTACTGAAATGGCATCCAGGGAAACTGGTGCACTGAATATTTACACAATTCTGATGATGCTAGTAAAATATGTCTCCAACTAAGAGACTGACTGTGGGATTATGCCTAGACATATCTGGAAAAATTGAAACCAAACAAAAAATTCTACCTTTTATTTTTTCCAGTATTGCAGATCTACTGTAAATGGATAAAAGGTGAGCACGGTTCAGTCAATTCTTAGTCCTTTTCTACCTGCAGGTGTTAGAGATTGTACTACAAGGGGTACTTCCCATGTCCTAGCCATTAGCCAAAGACAAATGTGGAAGATTATGTGCACAGGAATGTGATGCTGTTTCCTCCTTCATGTTGCATGTTTAAGCCTTTTTTGTGGAAGATGGATTTTATGAGCTTGGAGATTACTAGTGTCTAGCTAATGGACAATATTTGGCAAAAATATTTTCCCTATATGAAGGAAATGCTACACTCCAAATATGCCTTTCCCTAACACTTAGCATGTAGTACTGAGCTCATGGCTTAGTGTTCTGGCTGCAGCCCCAAAGTAATTCCATTGGTGTAATGTAAGATACAGAGAATGGAACATGGTGTCAAACAGCCTGACTTTGTTCATGTCAGGAAAGTTGCTATAAAAGTGGCAAGTAATATTTTCATGCAGTGAGTGCACACTTTTGAAAGGCTACTCAAACCATCCATAGATGGGCATTCCCCAGTGTGAGCATAGTGGGTTTTCCTGTTAGGTCAGTTGGCTGAAGTATCTGCTGAGACCCTAGCTTATTTGATTACGAGGACTGGTATCTGTGGTTAGCTGTGGTCTGTATCTGTGGTATCTGTATTTTAAACAGTGGTCAGCATTGCCTCACACACACTCCCACTACTACCATTACTCACTAATGGTTTGAAAAGTACCTTTCAGCATAAACTTCAGTACCTGTTGTACATCTGAAAGTGTGAATGTGAAGAATTTGCCATTCACTGTAACAAAGGTTTACATGGTTGTAGAATCATAGAATCATAGAAAATTAGGGTTGGA
Organism: Terrapene triunguis; assembly: GCF_002925995.2. NCBI lineage: Eukaryota > Metazoa > Chordata > Testudines > Emydidae > Terrapene > Terrapene triunguis. The sequence continues at coordinate 530,148 of NW_020664473.1, read as the reverse complement.
AGAGACCTCAGGAGGTCATCTAGTCCAACCCCCTGCTCAAAGTAGGACCAACACCAACTAAATCATCCCAGCCAGGGCTCTGTCAAGCCAGGCCTTAAAAACCTCTAAGGATGGAGATTCCACCACCTCCCTAGATAACCCATTCCAGTGCTTCACCACCCTTCTAGTGAAATAGTGTTTCCTAATATCCAACCTAGGCCTCCCCCACTGCAACTTGAGACACATTGCTCCTTATTCTGTCATTTGCCACCACTGAGAACAGCCTAGCTCCATCCTCTTTGGAACCCCACTTCAGGTAGTTGAAGGCTGCTATCAAATCCCCCCTTGTTCTTCTCTTCTACAGACTAAACAAGCCCAGTTCCCTCAGCCTCTCCTCGTAAGTCATGTGCCCCAGCCCCCTGATAATTTTCGTTCCCCTCCGTTGGACTGTCTCCAATTTGTCCACATACTTTCTGTAGTGGGGGGTCCAAAACTGGACGCAATACTCCAGATGTGGCCTCATCGTCCAGATCATTAATAAAGATACTCAAGCAATATTTGTATACTCCTTCCTAGTCATCTTTTCGAAGTTTCCACTTCTTGTAAGCTTCCTTTTTGTGTTTAAGCTCACCAAAGATTTCACAGTTAAGCCAAGCTGGTTGCCTCCTATATTTGATATTCTTTCTACACATCGGGATGGTTTGTTCCTGCGCCCTCAATAAGGCTTCTTTAAAATACTGCCAGCTTTCTTTCCTGGACTCCTATCCCCCTCATATTAGCCTCCCAGGGGATCCTGCCCATCAGTTTCCTGAGGGAGTCAAAGTCTGCTTTTCTGAAGTTTCTTGGATGTTATGCAATGAAAGAAAAAATACATATTTTAGTCATCTTTACTTTCTTAAATAAAAGACTAGTCTCCCCACCTGGAACGGTTCCTTTATTTGCTGCAGGGTTCTAAGCATCCTCCCTGCCTTTCCCTGCATATTTGCTTCATACCTCAGTCTGCAATTACTATTTTGAGGCTGCTCAAATGTTAGAACAAGTCATCTAATTATGGACACTGTCATGGAGTAAAGTTTGTGATTTATTTGTCTTCTTATATGTGTATTTTTAACTGTGATCTCACTCTCCTTCCCGTGCTCTCTCCACTCTCAGTTCACAAGCCTCCCTCTTGCTTTCACACATATGCACAAAGGGAAAAGAATCAAGAAAATCGCATTCCGAAGGTGGATCATCGTGACACACTAATCTCATTCTGAATGTTAAGTTATGGGTTTAGTAGCATGGTTATAGCTCACTCAGATCCTGTGCTTTGGAGTGGCTCGAATTCCTCAGGCAGCTTGGTGGCATGATTTACAGAAACATTTCAGGCTCATTGTTCACTGCAAGCCTGTAAGTCCAACTGCTTTTGCAAGCAACTTATAAGGGCTTGTATGCTGGTGTATGAAATCCCGGTGAACAGCTAGGTATATCTCTCTATATATATCTATATATATCTATATCTATCTAGATAGACAGATAGATATATGAATTCTCTGAAAGACTGCTGAGCTAGAGTGGAATACAGTACTTGCTCATTATGGATCCAATCTGGCTGCCTTATTATTAATTGTGAACTCTGTACATGGACTATCTTTTATTATATATTCATATGATTCCTACCATAATGGGGCTCTGATCCATGCTGAGGGCATCTTGGTGCTACCATAATAATAATTATAATTATTGTTTGTATATAGGCCTGTTTGTTAGCCTGAGATAGAATTTTGGGATTAATTTTTAATACTTTTATATCCTTACTAACACTTGAACAACAACAACAAAAAACACTGTATGTTGCTTCTGCCTAACCAAATGGAGTTTATGGCACAATGAGAAAAGATAAGGAAAGTTCAAGTGTTGTTGTGTATGGTAGGAATTGAATATACAAGCTTATATTTAAATACTGCCTCAACTCCTGTCTCAAGGCAAGGTCAAGCAACCAATCAGAAGGGGCAAGGGGAAATGGGCGGGGGAGGCATAAGAAACACTAAAAGCCAAAGAAAACGTGACCCTGGCCAGTACATAACCTCATTCATTACCTCCTCCCATGGAGTACAAAAGACGTGGTACCGAAGCCCCCAGGCTCACCACCTTCCAAAACGTAACATGACCATAAATTGTAAGGGGAAGGACTAAGATATAAGAAAAGAGGAGGGGAAGGGGAAAGTTCTGCAAGGTATAAAGCTATGGATATGCTTGCTTAATTATCCCAATAAACATTGCATTGCCTGCACTTTGCACTATGGTCTTCTGCTTTCTGTCTGCATGACAAGAAGCAAGGGAAGGGGCAAGGAAAGCCCTAACAATTATAATAAAAGAAGTCAATGGAGTTTCAGTGTTAATTTTAGTGGAAGCAGGATCAGGCCCTAAATCAGAAACATGTAGAGAGATGCCAGGAGTCTAAATCCGGCAAGCTCTTATTCATGTGAGTAGTACTTACCTGAATAGATCAATTGAATTCATTGACTTCAGTGACTTTACTTGCATTAGTAAGTGTTTGCAGGATTCCATGGAACAGTGAAATAAACATGTTGAGCACATATATGTTTTCAATACCTTGAGTCCAATCCTCTGATTACTTACAAGAGTGCTGTAGCTTTCATGCATTTGCACCAGCAAATATGACATCAGAATTGGGTCCTGCATGTTTATTTAGATTGTTGATTCTCTTATTTCTAAGCTAAAGGAACCAAAATAAAGATTTCCTCTTGCTTTCCTTTTGTGAAGTACAGCAAGTTTATGATTTTTTCAGAAAGAAATACACCACGGAAAACTCTTTTCTTGACATTGTTACGAGTACTTTGTTTTCTTCAATTAAAAGTAACATGATCCCAAAATAAAACTTTTCATTGATACCATTGGTTTAACTGTCATGGAGATGGTAGTCAGCAACAAAACTAGCAAGGGAGACAGAAACCTTCAAAAATGTTTATGATCCTTTTAATTCTTAGCTCGCGTCAGATCAAAGTTAGCCATGACTCTGCTTGTCAGCAAGATGGAACATAAGAAACTTCTTTGTATTGCCACCAAATGTTTTAAAAATATGCTTAATGCATGTTTGCCATATAGACACAGACTAATATAGTGCAGATATCATTAAACCATTCAATCAGGCTATAGGATTTAGTTCTTCATTATTTTATTTTGTGTATTCTATTTTTTGTTGGCTTAAATTTGCTCTATATATTCAGAAGCCTCATGGTTCAACATTCTAGGCTCAATTCTCTAATGCATTTTTACAGACTTCCTATGTTAGTGGAGACGTGGGGACTGACGAGGAGCCATTCCTGGCTTCCTGAGTCTCCTGCCTAGTGCTGTATAAGTTAAAGCTGGAGGGCATCTTTCCCTACATAAGTGCTGGAACTAGAGGTGCTTGAAGTGGTTTCCATCATATATAGGGTTTACAATTTGGTTCAAGGGCTCTCAGCACCCACTATAAAAATTGTTCAAGCATCCCTGCTGCTACTCTCACTGGATAAATGCCCCTCCTAGGGTTGCCAATTTTGGTTGGCCGTATTCCTGGAGGTTTCGTCACACCACATAAACTTTAATTAAAGATTAATCTTTAATTCCTGCAGACTCCAGGACAATCTTGGGGGGTTGGCAACTCTAACCCCTCCCCAGACACAACTTGCTCCTCTTACTTGCATTTGCCTTACCCCACCCCATCCAATATGCCCCATTTCCCCCACTAGGCAGCTCTCGTGGAGGAGGTAGCAGCGGGGGTTGGCAGAGATGACTCCACTAGCTGTACACCAGTTGGATATTCCCCCTACATGTGGGAATTCTCTAAGAGGCATCTATAGCTGCTATAAATTCATGCTGTGCTGCACAAGTGAACTTAGGTGATCAGAGAATGCAGCCCTATATCTTTCTAATCAGTGAGGAGCTGTTTCCAAGCTACTTATCCATCATTTTCAGTTGTGAAAGCTCCTCAAACTCCTTGGTTTTCTAGATTTGTTCATTTTCGAGTGCATGAGAGACCCAATGCAGAGCCCTTTGAACTCAATGAGTCTTTCCAATAGGCTTCCAGATCCTTAGTTCTGTGACTGCTGTTGTCCACCTTATCTGTCACCTAGGCCATTTGTTGGTGGTGTGGAGGACCAATTTAACTGTCTGCGTATTTCCAGTCCATTTTGTCATCTTGCCCTTCTATCTGGTTCTCTCTTCTGCACAATATCTGTCCATTGCTCATACATTCCCCCTGCACACTTTGTTCTTCAGAAGATATCACAGATATCAGCAGAGGATAATGTGGTGAATCTGCTGATTGTGAATCTGCTACATCTTTTCTCCTGTGGCTCTTGAGGGTGATGGGTTATCAGCAGGAGTATTTCTTGTAGGCTGTTGGGAAGACAGCTGGGAGAATTGGCTCAGAGAGGGGACCCTGGGAGGAGCATGATGGTGCAGGCAGTTGGAGCCTGCATGTTAGGGCCCATGAAGCCTTAATCCTCTGACACCCCAAAGTTTGGTACCCCTGCATACAAGAGACTCAATAGAAGACCCACAATTATATGGTTCAAACCCTGGACAAGCCCCGACTTGCATGATGGCCACCATCTTGGCTGACACACTGGGATCGAACTGGAGATCTTTAGAACTAAAAGCATAAGCTATAACACCTTGAGCTGAAGACCTAAGTCTTTTTTAATGGGGTGCTGTAACAACTGATATCCTCTGTCAATAGGTACCTCTGTGACCTGTAACTCATACTCACTGGTGGATTACACTATCTCTAAATAGATAATGAAGGGAAAGGACTTCATATCCAGCTACCTATAACTTAAACTGGAAATACCAAGGGAGACATTTTCATAATACTGTCTGCATTTGTGTGTGCACCTTAGAATAAGTAATACTTCTAAATGCAGTTTAATTTACATGAGCAAGTCTTACCAATTGCGTGCATTGAAAGTTACAGTTTATTACCTTCATGTTCATATGTTTGGGGGCAAGAGCCTAGGATTTAAAAAATGTAGCTCATAGAATCTATTGTTGACGAGTTGAACATTAGGGAATTTTCTGTGTGATGTCTCTTTAATTGTCTCTTATGTCTGTTAATTTGAGCACCTCTGTCTGCTTTGCTGGTTACTATTTGTTAATTTTTCTTTTAAGCACTCTTAAACCCCATATTCCTTTTAGCCTTTAAAGGGCGTGTTTCATGTACCGTATGTGGGTCATACAATGAAAGGACTGTACTTGTAAAACTAAACTGACTCTTTATTAAGAGAACCACTTACAGAGATGATCCAGTTGCAACTGGCATTCCAGTCATGTGCATGCTGACTTTGTAGTGCCTTCTCTAAACTCTTCCCTCCTGCGACCTGTGCTCCTCCCTCCAAGTTCGACACAGGTTGCTACTAGGAAACCTTTGCCTTTAGGCCTTCAGTCAAAGCAACCCATCTGGTACTAATGCTGTTCAGTGTATCTGTAATGCATTAAAAAAATAATCTGGGATAAATGATTGACATGAGGTCAGCATCATTGCCAACCTGAAAGAAACAGTGATAACACAGAAGAACACAAAGGGACTGACTGTCTCCTCACTCACTAACCCAATTATTTGTAATAAAGAAATGATACATCCTCCCAAATGAGAAGTCTTCAAGGGTAAGTGTAATCATCTTTTTGTTTCTAGGAGATTACTCAGCCCTTCTCTGAGACAGACAATTGTCATATGTCATCACTGGGTTTTTCTAATTAATCAAATTTTGAATGGTATCTTTTAAAATGGGCCTTTTCAGATCATTTATTGAGGGTAGGGCAGGACAGGCAGGGAAGGAAAGGTGGTGGAGTTGCATTGTATGTAAGAGAGCGGTATGATTGCTCAGAGCTCCAGTATGAAACTGGAGAAAAACCCGTTGAGAGTCTTTGGGTTAAGTTCAGAAGTGAGAGCAACAAGAGTGATGTCGTGGTGGGCATGTGCTATACACCACCAGACCAGAAGGATGAGGTAGATGAGGCTTTCTTCGGACAATTAACTGAAGTTTCCAGAACACAGGCCATGGTTCTAATGGGGGTCTTCAATCACCCTGACATCTGCTGCAAGAGCAAAAAAGCAGTGCACAGACAATCCAGAAGGTTTTTGGAGAATGTTGGGGACAACTTCTTGGTGCAACTACTGGAGGAACCAACCAGAGCCATTCTCCTCTTGACCTGCTGCTTATAAACAGGGAAGAATTGGTAGGGGAAGTAGAATTGGGTGGCAACCCGGGCAGCAGTGACCATGAGATGGTTGAGTTCAGGATCCTCACAAAAGGAAGAAAGGAGAGTAAGAAAATATGGACCATGGACTTCAGAAAAGCAGATTTTGACTCCCTTAGGGCACTGATAGGCAGGATCCCCTGGGAGGCTAATATGAGAGGGAAAGGAGTTCAGGAAAGCTGGCTGTATTTTAAAGAAGCCTTATTGAGGATGCAGGAACAAACCATCCCGATGAGCAGAAAGAATAGCAAATATGGCAGGTGACCAGCTTGGCTTAACAGTGAAATCTTCAGTGAGCTTAAACACAAAAAGGAAGCTTACAAGAAGTGGAAACTTGGACAGGTGACCAGGGAGGAGTTGACAAATATTGCTCAAGCAGGCTGGGGTGTAATCAGGAAGGCCAAAACGCAACTGGAGTTGCAGCTAGCAAGGGATGTGAAGGGTAACAAGAAGGGTTTCTATAGATATGTTAGTAACAAGAAAAAGGTCAGGGAAAGTGTGGGACCCTTAATGAATGGGGGATGCAACCTAGTGACAGATGATGTGGAAAAAGCTGAAGCACTTAATGCTTTTTTTGACTCGGTCCTACAGACAAGATCAGCTCCAACACTGCTGTCCTGGGCAACACAGTATGGGGAAGAGGTGAACACCCCTCAGTGGTGAAAGAACAGGTTAAGGTCTATTTAGAAAAGCTGGACATGCACATGTCCCTGAATCCAGATCTAATGCATCCGAGGGTGCTGAGGGAATTGGCTGATGTGATTGAAAAGCTGTTGGCCATTATCTTTGAAAACTGGTGGTGATCCGGGGAGGTACTGGAAAATTGGAAAAAGGCAAATATAGTACCCATATTTAAAAAAGGGAAGAAGGAGAACCCGGGGAACTACAGACCCGTCAGCCTCACATCAGTCCCTGGAAAAATCATGGAGCAGGTCCTCAAGGAAACCATTTTGAAGCACTTGGAGGAGAGGAAGGTGATCAGGAACAGTCAACATGGATTCACCAAGGGCAATTCATGCCTGACCAACTGATTGCCTTCTATGATGAGATAACTGGCTCTGTGGATATGGGGAAAGCAGTGGACATGATATATCTTGACTTTAGCAAAGCTTTTGATATGGTCTCCCACAGTATTCTTGCCAGCAAGTTAAAAAAGTATGGATTGGATGAATGGACTATAAGGTGGATAGAAAGCTGGCTAGATTGTCAGGCTCAACGGGTAGTAATCAATGGCTCGATGTCTAGTTGGCAGTCGGTATCAAGCGGAGTGCCTCAGGGGTTGGTTCTGGGGCTGGTTTTGTTCAACATCTTTATTAATGATCTGGACGATGGGATGGATTGCACCCTCAGGAAGTTCGCAGATGACGCTAAGCTGGGTGGAGAGGTAGATACACTGGAGGGTAGGGATAGGGTCCAGAGTGACCTAGACAAAGTGTAGGATTGGGCCAAAAGAAATCTGATGAGGTTCAACAAGGACAAGTGCAGAGTCCTGCACTTAGGACGGAAGAATCCCATGTACCGCTACAGGCTGGGGACCGACTGGCTAAGCAGCAGTTCTGCAGAAAAGGACCTGGGGATTGCAGTGGTTGAGAAACTGGATGTGAGTCAGAAGTGTGCCCTTGTTGCCAAGAAGGCTAACGGCATATTGGCCTGCACTAGTAGGAGCACTGCCAGCCGATCGAGGGAAGAGATTATTCCTCTCGGCACTGGTGAGGCCACATTTGGAATATTGCATCCCGCTTTGGGCCCCCCACTACAAAAAGGATGTGGACATGTTGGAGAGAGTCCAGCAGAGGACAACGAAAATGATCAGGGGCCTGGGGCACATGACTTACGAGGAAAGGCTGAGGGAACTGGGCTTGTCTAGGCTGCAGAAGAGAAGAGCAAGGGGGGATTTGATAGCATCCTTCAACTACCTGAAGTGGGGTTCCAAAGAGCATGGAGTTCAGCCTGTTCTCAGTGGTGGCAGATGACAGAACAAGAAGCAATGGTCTCAAATTGCAGTGGGGGAAGTCTAGGTTGGATATTAGGAAACTATTTCACTAGGAGAGTGGTGAAGCACTGGAATGGGTTACCTAGGGAGGT
>NW_020664473.1:438852-521831 GCF_002925995.2 Terrapene triunguis | reverse complement strand
TTCACTAGGAGAGTGGTGAAGCACTGGAATGGGTTACCTAGGGAGGTGGTGGAATCTCCATCCTTAGAGGTTTTTAAGGCCCAGCTTGACAAAGCCCTGGCTGGGATGATTTAGTTGGTGTTGGTCCTTCTTTGAGCAGGGGATTGGACTAGATGACCTCCTGAGGTCTCTTCCAACCCTAATCTTCTATGATTCTTTGACCCGACCTTCAGTCATTGAGTCTGTATGTTACCCTTGCTATATGCTGACTCTGTCTCTGACAGCTTCCAAATGAGCTGATCACTTTCCCCAGTTGATGGCCCACCACTGTTGTCTTAATTACTTTGAAACCATATATCTAAGATATGTCATATTTGTGTCATTGGTTGACTCTTCCTGGGATCCCCTTTTAAGCCTCCTGTAACAGGGGCTTGGAGGGCCAATCGGCCTAATGGTTGACGTGCTTGACTTCCTGCTCCCTGCTTCTGTGGTTGAGGCACCGCAGTCTTTAAGGCAGGGGACTACAGGAATGGGGTCCTCCCATTCCACCAGGTCCCAGCCCAGGGCCCTGTATAAGTCAACCCATGGGCTAATTCCTACTGTTGCCCCTTCAATTTGGGGCTTGGCCCCTATAGTCCAAGATCCTGTCGTGACGTGTCTCTAGTATTGCCCCCTCATGGACCCTGGGTGGTATCCTGGTGTGGTCCTAGGTCCCTCCAAGTGCAGCAGCTGTAAGTTTGGTGGGGTTGGAACCCCCACAAGGTTTCCACTTTTTGGTCACCGGGTTCCTCTTAGGTGCTCCTAGGCCTCTTTCTCCATCTTTTCTGGCCAAGAAGATGGTGCTTAGTTCTTGGTGGCTGCCTTGGCTAGTGGCTAGTGATCCTTCCCTCAGGTAGAGAGGCAGCTAGATCTTGCCTCTTTGCCAGTAAGCCCTGAACTGAGCCACACTCTCTCCTTTTCTCTCCCTTCCAGGCCTGGCATTGGTGCACATATAAAAGGGAGGGGCTAGCTGGGTCCAAGTGCTCTCTTTAATCCCTTCTGTGCTGGTGGGCAGTTTTTCTGTTTCACCATGTCTCCTTTGATTTGACTCTATGCAATAAGGCAGGTAACAATACCAAATTGAATAGGGAAACCAGGTCATACATAAACCTCATGACATTTCCTTTTTGGTGAACCCTTATAGAGAGATTTTCTGGGTTTTAAGAGTTTTTTAGCATCTCTTCAGGCTTCTTTGAGAGGCCTTTTCAAAGACATCTGTCTGTCAGTTTGGGTGGCACTGAACTGAATGTTTTGAAAAGGTTATTCTCTCTTTCACAAACATAATCATGGGGAATTCTTTTTCCTGGTGGAGATTTTAAAATAGTGAGGTTGAATAAAAAAATCTAGGTTTCCTAACCTTACCTCACCCATAGTTCTGTAACTTCTGGGGATCTTTATCACCCTGGTTTCTCTCATTCTCTCAGATAACACAATTTTGTGTGCACAGTCCTCCAGTTCTGGTCTGACTAACTCTTTGAAAATTCTGTGCTGTTATTTTCTCTTTTGATTTGTGCTCTCTCTTTCTATTATTGCATGTCCTATGGAAACATTCTATGGAGTAAAATATAGAGGTGGTCAGGAATTTTAGACTTTTTTTTTACAGAAAGTTCCAAATAATTGAAACTGAAACTGTTGGTGGGAAAATTGGGTGAGGTAATATCTGTTACTGGATCAGTTTAAACAAATTTCCCATTTCAAAAACCTGTTGAAAAAAGAAGTTTTGACATTTTTAAATGAAAAAGTTCCATTTCTCAGTTCGAACCAACTTTTTTGTTTTCAAATTTAAGTTAACTTACAGTAAAAAAAAAGTGAAAAGGTCAAATTCAAAACAAATAATTTTGAACTGATCAGAATGAAATGTTTTGACTGGCCCAATCTGATTTTTTAATTATTATTATTGTTGGTTTTTATTTCATTTTCAGTTCTCAGAAAGCTCAGGCTTTGACTTTTTGTGCCAATTTGGGATGGGAGTCCCCCCCCCCCCTCAAATAATCAATTACAAATTAAATAAAATTCAACACAGACCAAGTGACTTGCCCAAAGTCCTAAGATATGCCTCTGGTAGAGCCAGGAATTGAACCCAATTTACCTGAGGTCCACTATAGTGGCTTCACTAGGAGGGTGGTGAAGCACTGGAATGGGTTAATTAGGGAGGTGGTAGAATTTCCATCTTTAGAGGTTTTTAAGGGTCGGCTTGACAAAATCCTGGCTGGGATCATTTAGTTGGTGTTGGCCCTGGTTTGAGCAGAGGGTTCCTCTCCCAGGTTATCTTTTTCCCTGTCAGAATACAGGAAATTCTCAGTGACTCAGGTGGGAATCATTCATGTCTTGTTGAAGGAATGTAGTGTCCTTGTTTCTGCATTGTGCCTTGTGAAATGTAGCCATTTGGAATATATTCCTGTTACTTTTGAGAAATATGTCCTTATTTTGCATTTTTCCACATTAAAAATCAATTAATTCTTATCCCATAATATAGTTTTACTGTTTATTTTTTGATCTGCTATCTTTCTTCTGTAGCAGATTCTACCATTTTTATGTCAGCTACACATTTCCACAGTTTTCTACACATTCCCTCCCTTAGGTCACATATGTTTGGTGCACTGTGGACAGCAATCTTTCCGACACACTGCTTATCCATTTCTCTGATACTTCTTTTCTCCTCTGAACTTCGCTACTGAAAAATTAAGGACCTTATTTGCACTGATTGATGGAAATAGGATTGGATCCTATTTTTTTTTTACTTCTATTGAATATTTTGTCATAATTTTGATACCATGCCACATAACAGCAAAAGGTTCTTTGACGTCTAATTGGTTTCTCTACTGGTAAACTCTTGTCAGCTCTAATTTTTACTGCACTAAAGAAGATATTCACATTTGTCACACTGACATCACTATAAAGATCCTTGGCCCATCTGTGTCCCCCACTATCCAGTTTTGTCTCTAATCAAGAACAGTAGATTCCCTTACAATACTAAGTGTTAGGATTTAAATATTCAGGCCTGTCTGTAAAGGCCTATACTTTATGAATTTAGGTATATGTTTATCATTTAGCTAGTTATAGAGGTATAAAAGAAAGAATCAAAATCACTTCTGCCTGTGTATGGGCCTTCTCTCACTGTGACAGTCTGAGGCCCTGTTCTTAAGCTAAGGCCTTTGGCTAAGCAGTGGGAGCAGCCATAAGCTGGAAAGCGTACGGTCACGTCCTCACATGTTTCAAACCAGTCATATCGAAATAAGGCAATCTGGGGCTGTTAGAGGTGATCCGATCTATCACCTCCAAATAAAGGGAAGAGCCTAGAAGATTTAAAAGGAAATTTAGTTTGATAGTTTTCTGTTTGGTAAGAACTCACTTATCAATAGACATAGTTGGGAAACACTTATGTCTTTATAGATGTAGTTGTGAAATCCTCACTTCTGTATTGTTTTGTCATTATAGTTCCCACTTTGCTATTGTTTATTTGCATGATCTCTGTCTGGTTCTGTGATTGTTTCTGTCCGCTGTATAATTAATTTTGCTGGGTGTAAACTAATTAAGGTGGTGGAATATAATTGGTTAGCTAATCATGTTACAAAATGTTAGGATTGGTTAGGTAAAATTCAGTAAAATGATTGGTTAACGTATAGCTGAGAATATTACTATATAAATTAGGGGAAACAGGAAGTAAATTGGGATTCGAAAATAAGGAAACAGGAACTTGGATTAAACTTGCTAGAAGTTCACCCCAATAAAATTGAATTCTTTGAACCTTTGGACTTCGGGTATTGTTGCTCTCTATTCATGCGAGAAGGACCAGGGAAGTGGGAGGGTGAAGGAATAAGCCCTCTAACACTAAGCTTCCAGTACAATACAATTTATTTCTATACAACAGCCTTCATACATGGTTTCACAAAAAGCATTCTGGAATGAGTCAGACATAAGCTACAGGGAAAAGGAAGGTGAGGTTTAAGGAGTGAAAGTGACACATTGTCTCAGATGGAAGAAGTGAGAGAATTTCAGATGGATAGTATAGTGCAAATCAAAGAACAACCCTCATTGGAGATGAGGTGAGAGGCAAGAGAGAAAATCAAGACGAAGGAGCTTGGTGATGGATAGTGCTGCCACTAGTTGAGGGCTGAGGCAGGCAGATGAGACAATTGGGAGTAGTATGACTAGTACCCAGAAGAGGAAGGAAATGCTCCTAGGTGTGCTGGTAGTTGCATTTGGCACACCATTGACTTTTCTGTTACCGTAATAATGAAAACCCCTCTATTAGGAGATTTGTTTGGATAAGAGTATGGATTAATGGTTAGCCCAAGCATCTAGAATTCAGGATTTCTGGGTTCTATTGCCAGCTCTGTCAATGGTACACTGAGTCACAGATACTTTGGACTATTATTTACTGTGACTTCTATGTGCCTTACTTTACCATCTTAAATGGGGTTAAATTAATGTATGTTTGTAAAGTTCTCTAAGGTCCTAGGGTGTGTCTATAGTAGAGCTGAGTGAATTATTGTGAAATATTTTCATTGACCCAGTTGGGGGTTGAACATTTCATTCAGCACCAAATGATTCTTTTTTCATTTTGTTTGGCATCATTCAGGATCATTTTCACTTTTGTTAGCTAAATTTTGAAACAAAACATTTTGAAATGAGAAATCAAAATATGTTGTGTTTCATTTGGAAATGGCTGAAATGAATTTTTTCAACTTTTTGAACTTTCCCCCCCTTTTTTTAGGCAACAGTTGTATTTGCCCATTTGGATCTGAATTCAGGAATAGTTTTGTTACCCCTCAAAATGCATTTTTTGACGAATTTGCTTTTGTAGTAAAAAAATTCACCCAGCTCTAGTGTACAGTACACTTCTGCACCAGTGACTAGACTCAGGTTTTTATACTACTGTGTCAAAGTAGATTTTCATCACACAAGACTATAAACATCAGTCTATCCCGTTGCCTTCACCTTTCCTACCACAGGTGCAGCTGCAGCTTTGCTAGCACTTCCTGAAATAGGGGTACCAATTTTGCTATAGTATATAAGGCAAGATACAAGTGCCATGTATTATTAGGACATATCACCTTCTTCTTTTTTTGCAGAATTTTGGGATACAGGGCATCAGGTCAAGAAGCCTTCTCAGTTTTTAGCTTCTCTAACTTCTACCTTACCAATTCTAGCATGACCCGCAGGATCACATAATTTCCTTTCAAGAGAAATGTCTGTTTTCACCAGGTTTCCTTGGTGAATGTTTACAGTAAAAAGTCATTTGGTGTCCTTTATCTAGCCACATTTCCTGTTAAATTCACTTCACTGTCCCTCCAGAGACCTGCAGTCTCTCTCAACCCCTTGTTCCAGATATACTTGTAACATCTTTTATTTTCTGGCTTCACTTTACTGAGTGTATATTTCAATTTCTCGCTTTATTCTTCCAGAAAATGGGCTAAATGCTCGTGTGTTGGATTGCTGGGCCCAAGGGGAGTGGAGGAGAGAAGGAGACATTTTCTCGATGCATGCAGTCAGGCATGATTCCTCCATAGCACACAGGAGTATGCTTAGAGGAACACATGGCTTATTTGCATCACTCCAAAGTCCACTGAAATCAATGAGTGTCTTTGCACTAACTTCAGTGGGCTCAGGGGCGGTTGATTCAGACTTACTTGGCATCCCTAACAATCAAGATGATCAACCTGTGGTTCAATTAACTGCATGTGCCATGTGTAAACTGATTTAGTGGCAAGCAATAATAAATGGAATCCAGTGGTCCATGCCAAGGTTATACCCCTCTTGCGCTGGATGTGAAGCCAACACTCTATCATTTACCACCTGCTACCAAGGTAAGGCCAGGATTTAGCCTTAAGCCACCTCCTATGGCATTGGCCCTATGGTTTTAAATCTTTCTTGTCTTTCTTAAGTCTTCTTGTCCTTGCTGATTTTCTGTGTTTTCCTGATTTCCATAAATGTTTTCAGCTGTTTGTTGCTCAGTAGTTTACATACTGTTTGATCTTCCTCTAATTTAGCTTTTAGTGTCATCATTCCCTCATCTATGTCCCTCTCACTTATTTGAATTTCCCAGTGTGCTTTTTACTCAGCAGTAGATATTTTTGGTTCAACTGTTGTTTTTCTGAATTTTGACATCTTTGTTTCTCCATTTCTAGTATTTGCTTTGGGTCTCATTTCCATTTCTTCATGTTAATTTAATGCCTGTTTAAAGGAAGTGCCCTGCCCTGTTAACTTGCCTTAGCCCTCTTTTTGCAAGTGTCACCTCCAGGTCTTCTTCTTCATCTGGCTAATGTAAATGTAGAGCAACAACTATTATTTTACATTCAGATAGTTAAGCCAGATAATTGCATCTGGAGTAGCAGAGTGTATTGCTGTGATGCCTCATTTGTATTTGCATTGAGTTATATGTTCCATGGTCTGTTCTGGATAACCACAGTAGCACACTGGAGAGTCTTTAATTTTCCATTTGTGCAGCAAGTATCTGCATCTGCCATGGTTTGTGAAGATGCGGTTTAGGGTTGTCCATGAGCTTCGTGGGAGAGTGAAGCGAGGGATGTGGAATGGAAAATGGCTGCCTTCATGTGACGCACTCAGTTAAGTGAGAAATCACGACTAATGCCATCAACCCGGTGACCGAACATTGATCAACAATCTCCCAGTCTTCAGAGCAACAACTCAAGCCACCATAGCAGCCCACTTCAAGCCAAGTAACACACTAGATAGGTTCTGGAACAAGGATCCTCAAGGTGAGAGGCAGTGAGAGAATAGGTCAGTTACCATACCCATTTAATGCTTGACTTCTCTGATGAGACTGCAGTAAGAGATCCTTCTGTGGTGTGGACAGTTGTCCACTAGTAGTTAGAATGAGACCACCACAGAGACCACAGAAAAGCAGGGGTTAAAGCACACCTTTGTTTGTGGGACAGCTGCTCCTCCAAGAACTCTCCCTCCTCATTGGCTGATGAGGTAAGGACACACATGGCAGGGGAATCATGGAAGTTGCAAAATACCTGTGGTGCCTGGCTGTGGAGTTTGCTTTTGGTTGGAAGGTGCTTAAAGAATGTCAAGATTATGTCCATTCCCTTGAACAAGATAACAATTTTCAAAGAGTTTCCTGTACTGTATATATTTCAGATACAAATATAAGGCAAATTCCACAATTCCTATCTGTTCCATGACATGTGATACACTCTCAATTGTCAGTAGGATAATTAAACCAAAATGTAGCCCCTTTGTATTGTCTATCACAGCATGGATGGGAGGAGGCAAAGCTGAGATCGTTCTGAATCCAAGCTATTTCCCAGCGGCACAAGCCAAAGAAGGGCTATAGAAGTGCTAGATGCAAGTCAGGGTTGCTCTCAGGGCTGTCCTAGTCTGTGCCAGGAAATCAAACCAGCTGAGAGAAGCCCTGAATAGGGAAGGCTCAAGCCATCTTTCCCCTGGTGCAGGAATGAATTGCCCTGTGTGAATAATGATTGTGTGTATTGCAGGTGACACTAATTCCAATTCTGCAAATCCTCAGTCTTGTGAATGGTCCAATATAAGTATTGCTGATTAGGGGACATACTAAAATGAATGTCCTCTCTCCATTAATATCTCTGGGCATTCTCTTCCCACAATCTCTATATTAAAACCTATGGAATTCTTTTTTATTGTCATTCTTCTTAATGAAAGCAGCAAATCTATTGGTCTTTTATCTACACATGTACAAAAATGCACACATAATTTACATTATTACATATAACACACACAAACCCTTGTAACGTTAGAATGAAGGTAGCTCAGGTCACAACTATATTTCCTATCAACACAACCCACTGCCCTACAAGTGTGTTTCAATGATATGATATTGAACATGAGAGCTGAGATTGATCTATATGTCAATGATGAACTTGAGCAATTTGTAAAGCAGAGTAATTTTACTGCTGCTTTAAGTGCAATCCTTGACACAGCCCTAATTATGTAGTTGCTATTGATACCTCCCTAATGTGTATGTTTGTGTGTTGTCTTTGTATATCTTCTAGTTTACAAGCAGCAAAATCTGAATGATATAAAAAAGGCTTTAATGTAATTTAAACTGGTATTAAATAGTAACTGGGAACTCATTCTGTTTATAAGGCAAGAACAAATATCCGCATTGATTTTTTAAAGCAGAGAGAGTCATTTTAAAACCTCTTGTTCTAGCCAATATTCATAATTGTTTAATATGTATATTTTGCATTTCTCTAGATTGTTGTGTTTCCTCTTCTTGCAAGGTATGAAGACAGCTAATTAGCACCCTTTCCAAACAATACTGATGAGGCAGAATGCAAAATTTTACCACTATCCCTGAGAACTGATATGCTTTTTATGATGACTCTTTAAACAGTAAGAAACATGTGAAAAGCTTACAGGAAAAAAGTAATGTGAAATAGAAGTTCCTTGACAACACTACTTCAACAGCACTTGTGCCAGCTGCCTATTAGCTATATAGATATAATTTTCTCTTTTGCTCACAAAAGCATTGATAAACGTCAGGATATATTCTGTTAGCATTTTGTGTTACTGAAATGGAGTCTAATTAGCTATCTTGAGAAGCTGAGATATTTTAGTATTGAGGACTGGAAAATGCTATTTACCAAAGACTGCAGAATGGGAATTGGAACAAAATTCATGGACCCTGTTTGAACAATAGCCCCCGTCTCTTCATTTCACAGGATACAGTAAATATCATGAGTTGCTGATATATCTTTCTTTTTTCCTCCTCCAATTATGGTTGTGCCTTTAAGAAAGGACTGCTGTTATTTTGTATCTTGCAGAATAGATGCCTTAAGCTTTTAGAAGCACTCAAGGTAAATGCTTTCCCGTACTGTTAATCCTTGATAGACAACAATTACAATTGTGTGTTCTTATGTTATTCTTTCCAAAGCCCATCATGAGGAAATTGCTAACACTCTGCTGTTCCTCTCCCCAAAATCATTCAATGCCCATGAATATCTGGTTAGCGAAAAATATGAAATAGCTTTTGCATCTGAGTAGTTAAAATTATGCATGAATTTTCACAACTTTATATTTTAGACCTGATTTACAAACTGTAGCATTTAATTTCTCAGACTGAGCTGTTTTTAGCTTTAAAGGCAGTTAGTTACATAACATCACCCTCCAAATTAGAAGCATTCTTCCTAAAAATACTGTTCAAAATCCTTCAATTCTCAAAAACTACCTTAGTATTTGAAAGTAAAATAAATTGAGCCTGATTCATAAAACTATAATGATCCCTCAGAAGCCTCTGTTCAAAATGAATGCAGCAAAATATTTGCACCCAAAGATTCTATTTCATGTTAGAAGGCACAGCATTTGCTACATGGAGCACCTCTGCCCTGTTTACTGATCAATAAAATGCTAAAAGTAACTGAGAGAAATCCACAGACAGATGGTTAGAGCTTATCAAGGTGTCTTCATTTAAAAAAAACAGTATTCCTTCTTAGTTAAAAAACAACCACAAAATCCAGACATATCAAAACACATAATAAGTCTCATTTCTGGGCACTAAGAGAATATTTTTTTTCAAAGGAACTTGAGCTCAAGTTTCCTTTTATTGCCCACTCAAATGTGTACCCTGCAAACCCCTCTATATATGTAAGATCTGAGCCAGCAAAGCACTTAAGCACTTGCCTCACTTTAAGCATGCTTGTAATCCCATTACTTGTGTGTGCAGATGTTAGTGTTTGAAAAGTGTGTTTGCAGGTATTTGTACATTCACAAGAGGCAGCCACTAAAATGGATTTACATCAACTAAGAATCTGGCCCTTGGTTTGAAAGCTTCCAGCAGAATGAGGCTTCTGATTTGGATTGATGGGAGCTTCTGTATTACAAAATGTAAACTAAAACAATAGGAACTTAGTCTGTTCCACAGTTATTCTCATATCCTTGCTAGTGCATGATAAACTTCAAAATGAAGGAAGATTTGGAAGAGAAAACAACCTCAAAATGTAGCGCTGCTTACCTGAACCATAACAAAAATATCTTATCTTTCCAAGTATCTCAAACTGGGTGGGGGACTTTTAAAACAGGCTTTTTTGAGAGCTTTTTAATACTTCCTGATACACATCCTTTAATATAATATTTATTTACTGCACTCTGTGTAATTCCCACCAGCAGGAATTGTCCCCAGTGTCCCTGCCAAAAGTTTCCTGATTGCGGCTAGCTCATATTTCTGTGTAGATTTTTTTATGGCGCAAAGACTGAAAGCTCCATCTATGAATGCTGTTAACATTTAAATTGTTTGAGTACTATTTGGAGTAACACTGCAGATTGTATTGAAGGATTCATAATTTATAGCTTAGCTTCTTCTGTTTATGATTCCAAAGGTTTCTACTTAGTTTTCATTCTACAGATAAATGTTATGGACATCACTGAATCTTATTTTTGTAACATATATAATACATAGTGTTCTCAGTGGACAGATTTGGATGTGAGCTTTTTCTCTGCAGTTCTCTTTATGTTCATTTAGATTTATTTTCTAATGTTGAAGATTATAGGCGTGATCCCGGGGCTCCTCCATCTGTTTTCTCACAGAATTCCTCAGTGAATGTATAAGAAGTCATAGGGAGGAACACAATTGGTAGGTGTTGGAAAGGATAAGAAAATACCAGCAATCAATTATTTAAATGAGCACAACTGAGCTTAGAATGCCTAAAGGAAACTGTGTGACAGATTTAAATGGAACCTGGGGAGATGTTTCTAGCAATAATAGCATTCAAAGGATGTCATCCTGGGAACCAGGGGTTAGAACTTGTTCCAGAGACAAGAGCCTGGGAGCTTAGAGAAAGGAAGCTATGACTGCTGTTTAAAGGAGAAATATAAAGGACAGAATGGGCCAAATTTAGTTCAGAACGCACGAAGGCGGTGCATCTCTTTTGGAAGTCTCTGGTTTCATTCTTTTTCAGTTAGACCAGTGTAAACTAGGAAAGACTTGACTTAAGTCACTGCAGTGTCACTCGTAAAACTGGTTGTGAGATCAGAACTAGAGGCTAGATCTTTAGCTAATGTAAATTAGTACAGCCACATGGAAGTGAATGGAACTACATCTGTTTGCAATGCATCAGCTGAAGCTTTGCCCTCAGCTCTTTTGGTAAAATGCAACAGTGACTTCAACCATGGTGCAAGTTGCCTATTGGGAGCCTGATACTGATGTAACTTATACCAATGTAACTTGAATGGGCCAGATTTACTGCACAGCTTTGGTTCTATAGCTGCTTGCATCACTGCAGCAGAGCAAAGCAGTTAGGCTGTACCAGTGAATTCATCCCTATGTGTTAAGAGTAGTGCAGCTTGCACTGATTTGTCATTCAATGCGTGCTCAAAACCAAAACATAGGGTATCAGAAAAACAACTAGCAGGAGCAGTTACCATTAAGAAGGACAAATTCTACTCTGTTATACCAGTGCACCTCTGGAGAACCTCCACTTGTTTTTGTGGCCACAGTATTTTCCCACTCAACCATTGGAAGAAGAACTGAGAAGAATTAGAATTTGGCCTTCAGTGCATAGTGAAAGACCCATCTCTTTTCTTATGCTTCTTCCTAATGAGGGTAGGAGAAGCATTTTTTTCCTGTAATTTATATTTTGGAGGTAGGAGGAATAAGAGTCTTTGGATGAAGTACTTGGTATTTTCAGTACAATAGCAGCAAATCCTCATTATGGACACAATTCTGCAGACCTGTAGAGCGCCACACTCCTGTTGATTTCAGTGAAATGTCTGCATGTGGTGAGATTAAAGAATTAGGTCCATAAAGTTGGTATTGGTCCTGCTTTGAGCAGAGGATTGGACTAGATGACGTCCTGAGGTCTCTTCCAACCCTAATATTCTATGATTCTATGAAAGAGGAATCTGAACTGTTATCAGCAAGATACCAAGAATTATTGGGAATTATTGATTACTGTAGAGAGACTGTAGAGTCTAAATTGCTCTAACACTTTGTATGAAGGGAAATGGGGGTGACAGAACTTATCCCTTAGTGGTTGGAATGTATTTGAGACATTTTTTTTAATTTCAGAAGTTGGAGAAAGCTACTAGTGGAGAAGCTATTCTGGATTTGATTTTGACAAACAGGGAGGAACTGGTTGTGATTTTGAAAGTAGAAGGCAGCTTGGGTGAAAGTGATCATGAAATGGTAGAGTTCATGATTCTAAGGCAGAGGTGGGCAAACTATGGCCCACGGGATGTCCTGCCCGGCCCTTGAGCTCCTGGCCAGGAAGACTAGGCCCCGGCCTCTCACCTGTTGTCCTCCCTCCCCTGCAACCACGCCACTGCTTGGGCAATGCTCTGGGCAGCGGAGCAGTGCGCTCCTGCTGAGCAGAGTGGCAGCATGTCTAGCTCCGGCCGGGTGGCACGGCTGCCAGAATGGCATGGTAAGGTGGCCGGAGGGTTCGATAAGGGGCGGGGGTTCCCGCAGGGCAGTCAGGGGACAGGGAGCGGTTCGATGGGGGAAGAGGTTCAGGGGTGGTGGTCAGGGGATGGGGAACAGAGGGGTTGCATAAGCGTTGGAGTCCCTGGGTGCCTGTCAGGGGGCGGGAGTGTGGATGGGGTCAGGGGACTGGGAACAGGGGGGTTGCATGGGGGTTGGGTCCCGGGGGCAGTTAGGGGACAAGAAGAAGGGGGGGTGGATGGGTCGGGGGTTCTGAGGGTGGCAGTCAGGGGGCAGGAAGTGGGAGGGGCTGGATAGGAGGTGGGGGCCAGGCTGTTTGGGGAGGCACACCCTTCCCTACCTGGCCCTCCATACAGTTTTTCAACCACAATGTGGCCCTTGGGCCAAAAAGTTTGCCCACCCCTGTTCTAAAGAATAGTAGGAGGGAAAACAGCAAAATAAAGACAATGGATTACAAGAAGGCAGACTTTAGCAAACTCAGGAAGGTGGTAGGTAAGATCCCATCGGAAGCAAGTCTAGGGGGAAAAACAATTGAAGACAGTTGGCAGTTTTTCAAAGAGACATTATTAAGAGCACACGAGCAAACTATCCCACTGCGTAGGAAAGATAGGAAGTATGGCAAGAGACCACTCTGGCTTAACCAGGAGATCTTCAATTATCTGAACTCAAAAAAGAGCCCTACCAAAAGTGGACACTATGTCAAATGAAAAAGGATGAATATAAACAAATAGCACAAGTATGTAGGGACAAAATTAGAAAGGCCAAGGCACAGAATGAGATCAAACTAGCTAGAGACATAAAGGGTAACAAGAAAACATTTTAAAATATATTAGAAGCAAGAGAAACACCAAGGACAGGGTAGGCCAGTTACTCAATAAGGGGGAGGAAACAATAATATAAAATGTGGAAATGGCAGAGGCGCTTAATAACGTCTTTGTTTCATTTTTCACCAAAAAGGTTGGTAGTGATTGGACGTCTAACATACTGAATGCCAGTGAAAATGAGGTAGGATCAGAGGCTAAAATAGGGAAAGAACAAGTTAAAAATTACTTAGACAAGTTAGATGTCTTCAAGTCACCAGGACGTGATGAAATGCATCCTTGAATACTCAAGGAGCTCACTGAGGAGATATCTGAGCCATGAGTGATTATCTTTGAAAAGTCATGGAAGATGAGAGAGATTCCAGAAGACTGGAAAAGGGCAAATACAGTGCCAATCTATAAAAAGGGAAATAAGGACAACCTGGGGGAATTATAGACCAGTCAGATTAACTTCTATACCTGGAAAGATAATCAATTTGCAAACATCTAGAAGATAATAAATTGATAAGTTACAGTCAGCATGAATTTGTCAAGAACAAATCCTGTCAAACTAATATCTTTCATTGATAGGGTAACAAGCCTTGTGGATGGGGGGAAGCGGTAGACATGGTATATCTTGACTTTAGAAAACTTTTGATACTAGCTCAAATGACCTCATAAACAAACTATGGAAATGCAACCTAGATAGAGCAACTATAAGGTGGGTGCATAACTGGTTGGAAAACTGTTCCCAGAGAGTAGTTATCAGTGGTTCACAGTCATGCTGGAAGGGCATAATGAGTGGGGTTCCACAGGGATCAGTTCTGGGTCCAGTTCTGTTCAATAGCTTCATCAATGATTTAGATAATTGCATAGAGAGTACACTTATAAAGTTTGTGGACGATTCCAAGCTGGGAGGGGTTGCAAGTGCTTTGGAGGATAGGATTATAATTCAAAATGATCTGGACAAACTGGAGAAATGGTCTGAAGTAAATAGGATGACATTCAATAAGGACAAATGCACAAGTTCCTTCCACTTAGGAAGGAACAATCAGTTGCACACATACAAAATGACTGCCTAGGAAGGAGTACTGTGGAAAGGGATGTGGGGGTCATAGTTAATCATAGAATCATAGAAGATTAGGATTGGAAGAGATCTCAGGAGGTCATCTAGTCCAACCCTCTGCTCAAAGCAGGGCCAACACCAACTAAATCATCCCAGCCAGGGCTTTGTCAAGCCAGGCCTTAAAAACCTCTAAGGAAGGAGATTCCACCACTTCCCAAGGTAACCCATTCCAGTGCTTCACCACCCTCCTCCTGAAATAGTGTTTCCTAATATCCAACTTAGACCTCCCCCACTGCAACATGAGACCATTGCTCCTTGTTCTGTCATCTGCCACCACTGAGAACAGCCTAGCTCCATCCTTTTTGAAACCCCCATTCAGGTAGTTAAAGGCTGCTATCAAATCCCCCCTTGCTCTTCTCTTCTACAGACTAAATAAGCCCAGTTCCCTCAGCCTCTCCTCATAAGTCATGTGTCCCAGCCCCTTAATAATTTTTGTTGCCCTCCGCTGGACTCTCTCCAATTTGTCCACATCCTTTCTGTAGTGGGGGCCCCAAAACTGGACGCAGTTCTTCAGGTGTGGCCTCACCAGTGCCGAATAGAGGGGAATAATCACTTCCCTCGATCTGCTGGCAATGCTCATACTAATACAGCCCAATTTACCGTTGGCCTTCTTGGCAATGAGGGCACACTGCTGACTCATATCCACTTCTCATCCACTGTAATCCCCAGATCCTTTCTGCAAAACTGCTGCTTAGCCAGTTGGTCCCCAGCCTGTAGCGGTGCATGGGATTCTTCCTTCCTAAGTGCAGGACTCTGCACTTGTCCTTGTTGAACCTCATCAGATTTCTTTTGGCCCAATCCTCCAATTTGTCTAGGTCACTCTGGACCCTATCCTTACCCTCCAGCTTATCTACCTCTCCCCCCAGCTTAGTGTCATCTGCAAACTTGCTGAGGGTGAAATTCATCCCGTCATACAGATCATTAATAAAGATATTGAACAAAACCAGTCCCAGGACTGACCCCTGAGGCACTCCGCTTGATACCGGCTGCCAACTAGACATCGAGCCATTGATCACTACCCGTTGAGCCCGACAATCTAGTCAGCTTTCTAGCCACCTTATAGGCCATTCATCCAATCCATACTACTTTAACTTGCTGGCAAGAATTGTATGGGAGACGATCTAGCCAGCTTTCTTTCCACCTTATAGTCCATTCATCCAATCCATACTTCTTTAACTTGCTGGCAAGAATACTGGACCACAAGATAAATATGAGTCAACAGTGTAACACAATTGCAAAAAAGCTAACATCATTCTGGGATCTATTAGCAGGAGTGTTGTAAGCAAGAAATGAAAAGTAATTCTTCTGCTCAACGCTGCGCTGATTAGGCCTCAGTTGGAATATTGTGTCCAGTTAGGGTGACCAGATGACAGAGGTGAAATATCGGGATGTGGGGGGGAGGGAGGGCAGAGCAAAAAAAAAAAAAACCAAGCCGGCGGCGGAGCCAAACTAAAAAAAACAAAAAAACCCGCCGGAGCACAGGAAAAATTGGTGGGGGCTGAGAACCCACCAGCAGCTCCATGCTCCGCCCCCGCCCCCGCACCAGCTTGCCTCCGCCTCCCCCCTCCAGCCAGACGGACCTGCCAGGGGGCCAGGTGAATCCCAGCAGTGCTAGCCTTATCTGGAGCGGCTCCCAGGAAGCATCCAGCAGGCAGGTCCCGTTTCTCTGGCTCCTAAGGTCGCGCGGGTCGGGTCGAGGGGGGTGAGGACAGGGGTGGGGGGGCTCTCTGCCCACTGCTGGCTGCTGGCGCCTACAAGCCCCGCCCCTGCAGCATGCAGTGGAGACCTCCCCACCGCCTCTGTGCGTGCCTGGCGAGTGGGGCTGCAGCACTCTGCAGGCTCCTGCTGGCCGGCGGGCGGGCGGGCGCTGAGAGTTCAGCTGCGCTGCCCCAGGGCTCAGGAAGAAGAGGTGAGCGGCATCGGCAGCGCCGGCTTGCGTCCTCCACCAGACAGTCCCCCGATATCGGGACAAAGTGCGTCCTGACCGATGTAAGGTCGGGACGCGGGACAAGTCCCCTAAAATCGTGACTGTCTCGATAATATCTGGACGTCTGGTCACCCTATGTCCAGTTCTGGGTGCCACATTTCAGGAAAGATGTGGACAAATTAGAGAATGTCCAGAGAAGAGCAACAAAAATGATTAAAGGTCTAGAAAACATGAGCTATGAGGGAAGATTGAAAAAAAATGGGTTTGTTTAGTCTGGACAAGAGCAGACTAAGGACATGATAACAGTTTTTAAGTACATAATAGGTTGTTACAAGGAGGAGGGAGAAAAATTGTTCTTCTTCCTCTGAGGATAGGACAAGAAGCAATGGGCTTAAATTGCAGCAAGGGAGGTTTAGGTTGGACATTAGGAAAAACGTCCTAACTATCAGAGTGGTTAAGCACTGGAATAAATTGCCTAGGGAGTTTGTGGAATCTCCATCATTGGAGATTTTTAAGAGCAGGTTAGACAAACACCTGTCAGGGATTGCCTAGATAATACTTAGTCCTGCCTTGAGTGCAGGGGACTGGACTATATGACCTCTCAAGGTCCCTTCCAGTCCTTTGATTCTATGACTCTGCTGCATTAATGGAAAAATGTAGTTGCCCTCTAAGTGACCCGAGAGATTACTCAAAGACCGTAAAGCCTAGAGTACGTGGTGTGTGCATTTTTGTTAAAAGAGCCTGAGGTAAAACCCTGTGGGACTGGACACTTATTCAGATGAATCACATTTGTGGTGTCACTAATCCACCATTTTTTCTAAAGAAAATCATAATGATCATTAATTATTTATTAAGTCTTTTGCAATAGAGCCCTAAGGACTCCAGATTGGGATCAGGGTCTCATTGTACTAGGCAGTGTACTAACTAATAACACAAAGACAATTCCATGAGTCAGGAAGCTCACATATGTGGACAATACAAACAAGGTGGGGAAAAAAAGCTGAAGAAAAGGGAATGGTAGAGACAGATGTGTTTCCATAAGGTAGTACGTCTGACAAAAAATCATTTCATTGAGGAAAAAACAAAACAAAACAAAAACTTTCTAAAAGCATGGAGATGCAAGCTTTCACTTGCACTGGTGCCAATCGAGGGAAGCTCCAATGAGAATAAAGGAGTTACACTGCTGTATACAGGAGAAGAATCAGCCTAGAAAGAGTGCAACGCCTAGAAAACTAACCATGTTAAGAAATCAGACTTGGGGTAACATTCTAAAAAATGTCAAAGTGACTTAGGCTCCTAAGTCCCATTTTGAAAAGAAACTTGGGCTCCTGAGTGCCTAACATCCAGATCCACAAAGGCACTTTGGTTCCCAAACCCCAGATATAATTACTACTCTGGTCCACAAAACCCCTGCTCAGGTTCTGCCTATCCCTGTAAAGTTCCCTAGGTAGCTAAAATTCTGCCTCTGGGCATGTGTACTGCCACAACAGGCAGGTGCCCAGATACCTATCTGTACCTAAGCACTGGTGCAATCTTCACACTAGGTGATCATAGGTGGGGGAACCCTGTTTCACCTGTGGGGCCCAATCCAGTCAGTGTGTGCTGAGCACATCTAACAGATCAGAGCCCATTCAAAATCCAGCAGCAGCAGAAGGAGGTGGTGCTGCTGCCGGTGCCTCCCTTATAACTTTTATCCCAATGATTAGAGCACTCACTTGGAATGTGGGAGACTCAGGTTCAGTTCCCTTCTCTGCTTCAAGAGTGGAGATGGAGTGAGACCCACATCAGAATATCCCATAGCCCAGTGATTAGGGCACTCTTCTCAGAGATAGGAGATCTCTGTTACAATCATTTCAGCCCATCAGGCAGAAAGGGAATTGAACTTGTATCTCCCACATACTGTTTGAGTGCTCTAATCACTGGGCTAAAAGTTACAAGGGAGGAAGTGGCACCACCGCCTCCTCCTGTGGCAGTTCTTGCAAGAAATAGCCCAGACTTAGGTGCCAAAGCCGCACAGAGGGCCAGGCTCTTGTTGACATCTGCTGTTGGCTAGCTTAGGTGGAAAGCTGCCTAGGGTGCTGGCTTCTGTGGATCCCATTCTTAGGTGCTTATTTCTCCCAATCATTGTATAGGGAGCCTGGGTGCTGAACTTGAGCTTTGTGGATTCCAGTGATTTTTCTAGGTGCCTAAAATGTAGATGTTGCAACGATGAGCATCACAATGCCTAAGTCCTTCTGGGGATCTGGGTCCAAGTCACTTTTTACAATGGGACTTTGGCTCCTAAGACATGCAGGCATTTTTTAGAATGAACTATTCTTGAACTATTGCTGGACATGTCACATTGGCTCACTCTCTACTGCCCTTTTCACATAATTTTGGGTGAAAGTATTAATTCAAAATGCAACATAACTAAATTAACATTGAATATGTCTTTGCTAATATTCAGGTCAGTTATTATAGGGAAGTGAAGTTGAAAGTAGAAATGTTATAGATGTACAACTATTCTCAGCTACGTATCAATCACTGGATACATGCCATCATTATGGCCGATGTATTTGAGAGGACTTACACTTCCAAACAAATAATGGCAGGCCAAATACTGCCAATAGGTACAGTGATATAAGTGGGCAATAACGCCACTGATTTCAGTGAAATTTCTCTGCATTTACACCTGGGTACTAGGGACATCTTTTCTTAACATCTGGAATCCAGTGAATAATTACCTTAATTAAAATGTATAAACCATTTGTCTATTTGGTATTTGTCTATTTAGCAATTTAAAATATGCACATTTTTCTCTCTCATTATAATATAAAGCAATGTTTTCTGTTTCTTTTTGTATATTTTAAAACACAATAAAAACTCAGAAAAGTTGCAGGTTTTATCAAATCAACCTCTCCAACAAAATGGGGACAAAAATAAGACAAGAGCACAGTAAAGTTATAAAGAATAGGTGTGCCTTTTAGGGGATTCTGGTAATTGAGTGATGTTGTTGTCAGCAGAAGGATGGAGCCATCTCTCTTTTCTCAGATATGTCCATTGGAGGTCATGTTGGAAGAAGGTAAGATTTCCCTCTTTCACTGTGGGAAGAGCCAGCAGATGCAGTGTTAGATGAAGAGATCCAATGCAGGGTACTCAGTAAAGCCCAAGAAATATCACCTGTCCTCAGGTTCAGTAGATCTGACACTCCCTAGATCCATAAATTTAAGCAGAAAATAAAGAAAAGTACAGACACATCGCCAAAGCAACAAAAGCAAAAATGAGCCACATCTTGTAGACCACTCTGAGTTTTTAACTTCCCTAGTCCATAGAAAGCTACTAGACTTTTCATAGCAGTGCATCCTGAGTTTTACAGAAGCCTTTTTAACACAAACAATATTGACTCAAAACCCACATAACCTCGGGCAACACAAAACAGACTGAACCATGCCATTGAAAGTTTAACAAACTTCCCAGACTGCATTAGCCTTTTTTTGCATGACTTTGGTTCTTTGAGATTAGACTGTCTCACGATTCTGTGGTGATAATCCATGGTCCAAAGGCTTTAAACCTGTTTCAGTCTGCCTCCCGAAGGCAGGTTGGTCCCATCGTGACAAGAGCAGCTGACTTAATCTTAATCATGTCTTTTTTAATCTGACCACCCAGAAGACTAAACCTGTCCTAACCTGCTGAGTTCTTTTAAGATATCACACCTCTTCCTGGCTGGACTGCTCTTTTTCTAACTTAAAAAAATATATATATTAAGTGTTTTGCATTGGATTACAGTATATAATATGCATTAAGGGGCAAATCTAGCCCTTCCTGGAGCAGAAGAAATGAACAGGCAATGGGAGAGGTGACCAAGAATCTGCTGCACACATCCTCCTGTCCACCCAAGGAAGTTGCATGAGAGCCCATAGAGACTAGGCTGACAGTTTAGTGAAGTAGCCACTGTGAAGTACCTTCTCAGTTGCTCCACAGCAGAGGCATCATTTGCTATGGGGAAGGAGGGGGAACTTCTCCGCCCCTGCCCCCCCAGTCTTGGTTTGCCCTGCCCACCAGACTTTTCATAGCTCCTCACCAGTTAGCACTGTGGTCACCCCGGGCCTGTGGGGGCTGCTATGGGCCAGGCCTCCTAATTGCAACATTGTCAGTGCCACCCCTCTCTCCCTGCCAGATGGATAAGAAGCAGCAGTGGCAGCCTGGCCTGGAGTTGAGTGCAGCATGAATCAAGCCCCAACCTCTGCGTCAGGCCGGCCATCAGTGAGACACTTACCCCCAGCCCACCACTGCCCCTACTCCCCAGGATAGGACTAGCTTGCCACTTCCCCAGTCCCCTCTGGGAAGGAACAGGTTTGCTATCCCCCCTTCCCCTTCCCCCCCCCCCCCCCCCCCCCCCGGGGGCCCCGCCAGGGGGTGAAAGCAAAAATGCTGACACAACTTTGCCTCTTTCCCTGCTCAGAATTTTTCTAAAATGACACCCCTGCTCCACAGCCTGGGTACCATGGTAGGTTTCCTCCCATCTGCTCAGTGCCAGGCCCAGCTATGTAGGTCAAGCACTGGGAGCTGGATTTATCTCTAATGGTGAAATCAAAACAGTCTCTCACAACAAAAAGCTTACCTAAATTCTGCAGACCTAGGTCTTATTGATGACTTCCCTGGAGTCCAAGAACTGCATCCAAATTGCACAAACAATTACAAAATTGTTAACCAAGCATTAAATCACACAACAATATTTGTTTGCATTGTACTTTTTTTAGTGCCTGATGAATTCCATCAGCAATAAAACATTGCAATTGATCACGTCTGTCCTCTCTCTTCTGTTATGGGGGGAGCTGCTGTCTGTCATACTGCTCTGAGTTCTAGTTTTTTTAACTGATGATAATGTCTACTTATATGAAACAAAGCCATCATTCACTAGGATGTAGTGCACTGCTACCTGGAAAACGTAGCCATCTGAGTATTAATCTTAAAATACACACTGAAAGAACTAATATTACCAATGATGTTTGGCCATGAGGCCTTCATATGGACCACTCTGTGAAGAAAAGCATCCAGTTAGTTGCACCCATAAGTGCTAATTATGTTTATTACTTTTCTTTTACAGATGTCTCATGAGACAGACTTTCAGGTCAAAATATACTTCAGATTTATTTTCCATTTACAATGTATCTTTAACTAACCCTTTCCCCCATCTGCAATTCTGATACTTTGCTGAAAAACATTTGCTTGCTTTGTCATTTGATTAGGGATACCCAACACAAATTGTGTAGCTCTTAGGCACCCCTTATGGCACCTGTTACTGTAGAATCTGAGTGTCTCACGGTCTTTAATAGATCATCACAATACCATGTGAGTAGGGCACTACTGTTGTCTCTGTTTTACAAATGGGGAGCTGAGGCACAGACAGACAAAGTGACTTACCCAAAGTCTGGGGTAGAGCAAGAAATTGAACCCAGGTCTCCAAGGCCTTGACTAGCATCCTAATCACTGGACCTCATTAATATGTGATTGGGCTCTTGTAAGTATATTATTTGCACACCAAAGATGGTAACTCACACTGCTTAGCACATATTTATTGTTTTTATATGTTCAGATGCTACACAATGGATAACATATCCTCATATATTAGAAAGTATCTTTCTGATACTCCAGGAAAGGAATACAAATGACAAACTAAAATGAAAGAAAATATGGCCTAATGGTTTCAAATAAGTTAAATGTCATGAAAACAAAAGATAGTTTTTGTCTACATCCTCATGTATATCAAAGAGCGGATTTATGTGGTACATCACTCTTACATTGTGTTATATACAATCCTGTCTTATGATTCGTCACATTTCAAAAGGAAATAACTCTGGATTGGATATCTATCTGTTACTGTAATCATTTGAACAGAGGATATAAAATTCAAGTTGACAGATATTGTGTGGATCTGTGTCTAATCTCAGTGAAAAGATTCTTAATTGCCAGACAGGGCTTCAGAGGAAAATACAATTCACACAGCCAAGGAAAGACAATAGTCAAGTCCCCATGGCTATTCAATTCTCCTCAGCACAGTGGACAATGTTCTATGATCCTGCATATTCTTTGAATACAAAACCCCATCAACTTCACCATGAGTTCTACAGAGGGAGCACATGCAGTACGATATGCAACGGTGTTTAAAGACCATTGTTAAAATGCTATGCTGGTAGGGTTTCTCGTCCCTAAGGAAATATTACTTTAGAGCTGAAGATTGTGCAAGTGAAAGAAAAAAAAAGCAGGAATACTGGGCCAAAGGTGATTTCTGCTCCTTTCCTCTGCCGCTGTTAACAGCATCATTATTTTCATTTTCATTGACAGTGACTCAATTCTAGAATTTGTCTAAGATTAACATGTGCTCCTACTGTATTCCTCCACCATCTGTACCGTCGCTCTCTCTGTATGTTCCATTGGATCTTTGACTCTACCAAAAGTATCATTGCTCCCACTAATAAATAATTAGCAGGAAATGAATTCTGCTGAAATTATTTAAGGTGTTGATCTTTGTCTCTGTCTCTTTCTCTCTCTCTCTGCTAATACTGATGATTTTTCTTTGGATAATTTCTCTGAAATTCACATTCAAACAGT
Organism: Terrapene triunguis; assembly: GCF_002925995.2. Lineage (NCBI taxonomy): Eukaryota > Metazoa > Chordata > Testudines > Emydidae > Terrapene > Terrapene triunguis. The sequence continues at coordinate 498,984 of NW_020664473.1, read as the reverse complement.
CCATGTATTCATGCCATCTCACAGGAAATTCAGGATCTAGAATCAAAGAAGCCAAAACCAAACTCTTTTCTTTCCTTATACAATAAAAAGTGTCCATAGATGGCTGTGGAGGAGGAGTAGGACCATGGCTTCCATGTCCACCCTCTCTTGCTCCAGATAATGTGCACCCTTAGAAACACTCAGAGGAAGCAGTGAAAGTTTTTTATGTGGCATGTCTGGGGCTGGGGGCCAGCAGAAATGTTTACAGTTTACAGGCACAAATGTTTGCAGAAAAGAAATCTGGAAGCACATACCAGTATTTGTGATGGGTGTACATGCGTGCTCATACAATCAGAAATGAGAAGCAATATCATACGACTCCTGGAACCAGTCATGACAAAGCAAAATGTCACACATTTAGAATATTTTTGACCAATCAATAGAGTATTTCTATTTTGTTTTAATTGAATAAATTTGAGTAATGAATCCATTCACAGAACATGCCATCTGTTCAAGGATATTCTGCAAGCAGGCTAAATTAATTGAATAAACAGTTGACTGCAGATTATTTGGTCCACTCTGCATAGCACTCAAAGCGCTTTGCAAACAGTAATTTAATTAAGTTGCACATCTCCCTGTTGAAGGAGGTAAATACTGTTATTCTAGATGGGGAAACTAAGGCTTTGTCTACACTACCAAGTTTTGTCACCAAAAACTGCCTTTTGGAGACAATACAGTGACAACATACACACTGCAATGCGACTTTTGTTGGGGAAAACGCCCGGTTTTGGCGACAAAAACTTCCACCCCTATGAGAGACGTTTTTCTTTTCTCCTCCCTTTATAGTCGACAAAGAGCCAGTGTAGACACTGCTGTTGTTTTGTTGACAGTACTGGCTTCCGCCAGTATCCCACAATGCCTGCCCTGATCGCTCTGCCCAGTGTTTTGATCTCTGCTGCCCTGCAGGCATGTGTCCTTCCCCTTTCAAAGCTGCAGGAAGTATCTGACAACTGAGTGTGCTGCTCCCTTTGGGGAACAAAGGGCCAGTCATTGGAATGCTCCTGTTCTGCCCTGCACTAGGAACACAGCAGCAGGCATACTGCTGTCACAGGGAGGGGGGAGGAGAGACTGCTGTGCTGCTTTGACATTCCTCAGCAGGGAGAGCTCACAGAGCTACTCATGATGCCGCTCCCACTACCGCCAGCTGAGGAGGCTGTGGGAGAACTCAGAGGGAAGGAATCCTCCTAAGATGCAGAGCGATCAGCTCTGCCTTCCCACAACACTGCACTGTGGGATACATGCCCACAGTGCATTGCTCACACTGTTGATGATGGTGCCCACAATGTGGACATGATCTGTCGACAGAGGAAGCAAGTGTGAACACCCTTTGGCGATTTTTGTTTTGTCAACTTTTGAGTGTCAACATAAGTTTTGTCGACAAAACTTGGTAGTGTAGACAAAGCCTTAGGCACTGGTGTGGGGGGGGGAGAGGACAGGGGGTTGACATGCCCGAAGTTGCACAGGAAGTCTGTTGTAAATAGTGGGGCTCCAAAGCAATGCAGCCCATTCCAACAGCTTAAATACAGCTTGGAATAATCAATCAAATCCTCTTGGGGTTTGGGAGGAGTTGGGGGGAGGAACACTATTACACTAGCCCTGTTCACACACTTTCACACTAACACAAGAACCAGATCCAACCTTCCTTGATAAATAATGAGTGCACAGTCTAGTCTGACATTGGATTGCACTGCCTGGCTTATACCCTGCAAATCCGTTTGTCAAGGACACCTTTGAGTGGATGAGATCCAAGCTGGCCCATTATAACGGGAGTTTGCAATTACATATAAGGTGATCTTGTGCTTCTCCTTCTGACTGAAAACATTACATATGCATTTGATTTTGAGATTGGGCATTCCCCCCTCTCCCACCCTGAAAAAAAAATAGTCTCAAGCAAAGAATTAAAAGGATCTAATAATTAACCTGATGCTTGGCCAATGGGGATGCAGTTCAGAAGTGACAGATGTTATATAAACAGAAAAACTAAATGGCCCAACAAATTGCATCTGAGGGCAATCCAAGAAAATCACTAAATTATGAAAAATTAAATAAATATTTCATACTGCTGGAAAAGAGCTGGAAACTACCAATAGATTTTATTTACAGAATTACTCATAAAATAATTGCATTCCTTCCATATACAGTATGCATGTATAGTGTACTAAGAATTAGATTTTCATTAGTATGTTATTTAGTGTACATGAAGCCTACAACCAAAACTAAAATAAGGACTCTGCACTGAAGATCTTACAATCTAACTGAGACAAGGTCAAACATACAAAAATATTTCAGGGAAGTGACAGCATTCATGCCACAAGAGTGAGAGTGTTATCTGAAGAAGAATAAAAAGGGTTCTGAGCAGTGAAGGAGTGGGAAACTGCAAGTTATTTACGTGAGAACTTCTGGGATTTGTGGAATAGTTGGCAGGATCAGAAGCTACAGCAGGGAGGTCTGCGTTGCTCACTTCTGACATGTGTGATGGGGCTCATGATACCATCTCTCAAAAGATTTCCTTGGATTAGAGGGACAGTGTCAATAGCAAGAAATACACTGACCAGCAATGCCCCCAGAGGAACCAACAAGAAGGATAGGAATGGAAACCTGAGAGCTCCCCCTCTCTGAAGACTTCTAATGGTGACTGAATGAGAGAGGAAGTGGGAAGGGAATACGTGTATGCTATTGAATGAATGGTTCAAGGTGTTTTGGGTCCGCACAGGGGCAGGGGTTTGGAAAGGGAACAGCGCAGGTCATATGTAGTTAGAACGGAGATGAAGTAGCTTCCACACCTGGAAACTCAGATCTGGCCCTGACCCTTCTGCAAGTTTTGGAAAAGGATTGGATTGATACAGATTTAGAGATGGACCTCCAAACACACCAAGGGTATGTGTGTGTTTGGATTTGACATCTGGATTCAGGATGATTTGCACGCAAACAGAGTTGGAGTCTGCAAAAGAGAATGCTGAATATGCCCTAAGGCAGTAAAAGAATTCCATTATAAAGCCTATTGATCCCTCGGGCTAAGGTTTGGAGGGAGGCCAAGCTGTGTTGCTGCATCAGGCAACAAACAGTCAATTAATGGTCTATGGCTCTGGCCCTGTGGCAGGCAGAGTGGTAAGTGATCTCTAGCCCAAGCCTCGAGGCTTGGGCAGGGGAAATCACATTCAGGGGTCCTGGCTAGAGTTGCCAGGTGCCCGGTTTTTGACCGGAAAATCCGGTTGCTACAATCTGCCTGCGCTGCTGCCATGGATGGAGCTGGGGTAGGAAGAGCAGCTGCTGCTGGAGGAGCTGTTCGAAATAACCTTCTGTGAGGATCTGGCTGGCTTCCATGGAGAGGTACTGCCTGGGGAGGGATCCACATTTGAAATAGGAGCAGAGCCCCCGGTGCCGGCCTGTCACCTTCTCAGCCTCCCAGGGCCCCAGCTTTCTCTGAACCTTCACTGCGGGGGGGAACTGTCCTGCCATGCCCTGATTGTGCCCGACTCCTCATTAGGCCTGGGTGTGTGGAAACAATCCAGCATATGGTTGTGCATTGTCAACAACTCCTATACTGGTGGGTGCTAGATCTAATTGCTGCCCACTATCTGTTTCTTTGATAGGCAATTAGATGACAATTACTTGGAAAAGCCCAGAAGGCTCAGAGTAGAGAGCGGGCAGGAGAGACCTTTAAGTTTCAATACATGTTCTGTGCAAAGCTGGTTAACTTTTCCTTTCAGCTGCCTATAAACAAACCTAATGGAGAAAAGGTTTCTTCTCCTCCCCCCCCCCCCCCCCCCACTGGTTCTGATTGTAATGGACCAAAAGCAAAATAATTCTGTAATCAAAAAGATAAGTTTCCTGCTTTCCCCTCCACAAAGATCTTTTCCCAACCCAGTTAACTTATTATTTATTATCTGTAGTAACCATGTTTTCACTTTTGAATGATATACAGTAACTCCTCACTTAAAGTCATCCCGGTTAACGTTGTTTTGTTGCTGATCAATTAGGGAACATGCTCATTTAAAGTTGTGCAATGCTCCCTTCTAACGTCATTTGGCAGCTGCCTGCTTTGTCCACTGCTTGCAGGAAGGGCAGCCCGTTGCAGCTAGTTGGTGGGGGCTTGGAACCAGGGTGGACCAGCAGCCCCCCTATCAGCTCCCCACTCCCCTAAGTTCCCTGTGCTGCAGCCGCCCAGCAGGCTAGCAATTGCAGGGCAGTTCAGCTGTCCCTCCCCCCACTGCCATGTGCTGCTCCTGCCTTCTGCCTTGGAGCTGCTCCCAGAGACTCCTGCTTGCTGTGCAGGAGGGGAATGGGGGGGCTAATGTCAGGGTGTCCCCCATTCCCTGCTCCTGCACCCCGCTTACCCCTTCTCCATATAAAGCAGGGGGGGAACACCAATGGAGAGAGACAGAGAGAGCCTAAATAAATAAATGAAGATATCCCATCTCCTAGAACTGGAAGGGACCTTGAAAGGTCATTGAGTCCAGCTCCCTGCCTTCACTAGCAGGACCAATTTTTTATTTTGCCCGAGATCCCTAAGTGGCCCCCTCAAAGATTGAACTCACAGCCTTGGGTTTAGCAGGCCAATGCTCAAACCACTGAGCTATCCCGCCCCCTCAAAGCTTCATTATCATCATAGTTGTGAACACTATTAAATTGTTTGTTTAAAACATATACGGTGTATATCTTTATAATATATAGTTTTTTGTCTGGTGAAAAAAATTTCCCTGGAATCTAACCCCGCCCCTCCCATTTACATTAATTCTTATGGGGAGACTGGATTTGCTTAACATCATTTCGCTTAAAGTCGCATTTTTCAAGAACATAACTACAACGTTAAGCGAGGAGTTACTGTACTGTAAAGGTGTTCTTTGGACATCCCTCAGCTATTTTGGGGTGTTGGGACCCTCAGTTAATTATGTTTACCTTACTTTATGTGCTCATTTTTGGTCATTAATTTTGAAGAGTTAAATGAGTTTTTCAAAACCCGGCTTTAAAATGATGTGCACTCCAACAATTGTGATTTAATTGTCCAAATAGGGAAATCCATGTCTTGAAACATGCAATCCAGTTTTAAAATTGGATAAAAAAGACGGCATTAGAAAGGGGCATATTTTAAAAGGATTCAGCAACATCCCCATTATTGTAACCCAGTATTGTGCCTCAGGCTTTAACAAAGGGCAACAGGCAAGTTAGTGTTCATGGGTACTTCAAACAAAAAGTCATTTACTCTTAAACAAGCCATCTTGCTGATGCCTAATTGCTGATCTAATAGCATGTATCAATACATCAAAGCCTCACTGAATAAACTTGTTAGCATTTCTAAGGAGGACAGTGAGCGGTCCAAACAGTGATTGATTTTCTTATCAGCCATACTTAAATGTCCTGCTCTGATTGGGCAGGTAGGCAGGCTCTGCATCAGTTCTTGGTAGGTAGGCCCCAGGGGTGGCAGGGAGTGAGTGACCGGAGGGGGGCGGGGGGTCCAGTTTTTAAACATTGGAAATTTGGCAAACCCCTCCCCCCGCCCTCTGGGGGGGGGGGGGGGGAAAGCGGGAACCGGCCTTCAGACTAAGTCTCCTGGCTAAGGCAGCCCACAAACAGTCTGGGACCCACAGTCTTCTGACTGGGACAAGCCACAAGCAAAGCACAGGCCTTCTGGCCTATGAATGAATAGGCTGCCACCCCAGAGGTGGGGTTGGTGGTGGAAGGGTAGGGGGTGGAAGTGGAGGAGTGGGACTTCCACTCCTCCACTGGGTCCCAGCCCAGAGCCCTAAAGTGGCACATGGTTTCACCACTGGGTCAGCGGGGATCCCACCAAAACACAGTGACTCATGCTCTGGCAACAAAACCGGATGAAAGTTTTATTTTCCTGGGCTACTTCCTACCACAGTGTGGGCAAGGAGTTCTGTAGTACAAGGGTCTTCTGTCTCCTTGCAGTACACTGCAGATGTCAGTCCCAACAATTCTTCTCCAGGTTTGGTCTCCTCCGGGGGCCGTTTACTGCACAGTGCAGGTTCAGCTCTGGAGGTCTGCAGCGGGCTGGAGACATCTCCTCCTTCCCTGGCTCTGGCCCAACTGAGCTGTAGGGGCTCTCCCTTTATACTTCCTGTCATGCCCCTTCCAGCATGGGGTGCAGAGCTGGCCCAGCTCCACCCATCAGAAGGAGCGTAGTGGTCCCTCGGGCTCAGGCTTGGAGGGAGGCCACTTGGCCTCACTACAGTAAGTTTGCATTAGGTCTTTACAGCAATGTCAATTACATCATTGTAAGTTTACAAAGATGTCATCATGCATGATGTTAATTGATTATACTTCCTTTCAGTGATTTTCAGCCAGTCACAGCTCTGACAAGTTAATTTTGCACTAGCAAAAGACATCACCTGCTTTTTTATTTTGGCTTTTTCTCTAACATAGACTGAATTATTCTATGCTTTACTATTAATTTTAAAATGTCCTATTAATTTTCCATCAACTAAATTATCACTTCTTACATCAGTAATTTCAACTGGCCTGTGCTGCATGAAAATTTATGCTAACAACTAGTAAAATGCTAAGTAAACTAAATGGTTCTTGCTATATTGTCTGCCCATTGAAATATCCTGTTCCCAATTGTAATAAACCCACCAAAACTATGGATGCAGGGCTGAATTCTGCTCACCATTACACTGATGTAAATGCAAGTGTTACTTTGATTTACATTTGAGCAAAGGTTGGCATGTGGTGCCCAAAAGAGGTCACTCTCTAAGTATGAAACAAGAGAGAACAAGTATATACAGATGTATAGATGGGGGGAGTACAAGGAAACAATGACACAATGTTGGTCATCATGATGAGCCTAATTATTGTCAAGTTTTTTTCTTATTATCACAGAGAAGGAGAGTGAAAAAAGGACTTGACTGAGGCTAAACAGTTAGATTTGTGGTTGTTTGCATTACTTAATAGGTGGTCTGCGATGATGGGAAGATGAGCAGCTGGCACACTTAAGTAGTAGTGTATCAAATATAATGCCTCCATGGACTAGTGAGTTCAACAGTATTGTTTGTTTGTTTGATTGATTGTTTGTCCATACATTTGTTTATATTGCAGTAGTGATTATAGGCCCCAGTCAAAAATCAGGGCCCCATTGTGTTAGGCACTGTACGCATAAAGAAAAGAGGGTCCCTGCCCCCAGGAGCATACTATCCAAGTATGAGACAAGAAGTGGATATAGACAGATAGTGGAAGGGCACAGGGTAACAATATGTGCTTCACTTGTAAATAATATTAAAAATAGACATACACTCCTGCAGTATAAACTCTCCACTTTTTGTGCAGAAAGGGAAAATCTTTGTTTTTAAACAGAAACTCAGTGCTACTAAATGGCATTCACAGATTAGTAAATCTGATGCAGTGCATGGAGCTATTTAAAAGCTCCATTAGTGTGTGTGTTTGCACACGCGCACACACACACACACACACACACACACACACTCTTAGCAAATATGACTTCATATCTAGTTTTCTCACTCATTTTGTTCTTCCACTTTTGCCCTTTCCCCTTCATTTGTGTTGCCTGATCAATCTGGAATTTAATGAGTCTCTTTGACTTTTTAAATAGCTGTTTCTCCTTTTGCTGTAAAGTGTAAGATAGATGCTGTAGGAAAATGAATGATATTGCCCTGTGATATCACTATGCAATATGAATATAAGTGGTGTCACTCTTCATTGCTGGCATAAGCCAGCTTCTTGCAAATTCCTAACAAAAGTCTTAAATAGTTTCTAAATATCTAGTTATAGCATATTACTTCTAAGTATCCTGTGAATTTACTATTCAGTGTAAAAATAAAAACATCTTGCTTAGGCTTGTCTGCATGGCATAGTAATGTACTCTATGAAGGTGTGATTTCTAAAGCCCATTAACATGTTACTAACATTGATTGGTCCATGTATATCTTACTGGTGTGCTTTAATGTACTGCTCTTTGAAACACTACTATATTACTGCATACTAGGGAACTTTTAGTGAGCATCAGCAGTGTCTACGTGGACCAATTAATGTGCAACACATTAATGTGCTTTAGAAATTATACCCCTGTAAAGTGCATTACCACATCGTGTACACAAGTTCTTAGTGCTTTAAAAGCAACAGATCAGTGTGATTAGTATGATATGCCAATTCTACACTCTCCTCATGTAGTATCATTGAAAAGGGTGCTAAAAGAAGAAAGGAGGTTTCCTCTTCCCAGTGGTTTATTCATAATGCCATCAGATTGCACTGTACTTGTCTTCAAGCTGACTGCCAGGTTTCTGTGCCTGTTACATTCAAATTGGTGTTGGCTAGGAATAGATCAAAATATTACACCAAGACTGTCCACTGTCACTGCAGGAACAAGTGCATGAAAATGGTATCATAGAGCCTGACAAATGCATGTTTTTGAATTTCCATGGCTGCCTGTGTAAACTTGGATAGAGCAGATAACCAGTGACTATCCTGATTCTGCCATTATGATATAAAACAATGATACCAACATATTGAAACAGTAAGAAAAAATAGGATAGAGATTAAGTTCTTTGAGTAATTTAAGGCATTATTTTTCTTTAGAAGCCATTATTTGTCATTCTTTCATTCCTCTCTACAGTGGTTCTCAACCTTTTCTGCACTGTGAGGCCATGTTGCAACAGAACAAAGATTCAACTTATGTTTCCCAAATGGCCATAAAGAAAGCCCTCCTGAGGCTACATCTACACTATGAGCTAGGGATGTGCTTCCTGTGTTTGCATATACCTACTTGCACTAGTTCTCATCAAGGTAGCGTGAATATAAAGAGTAGTGTCGTTGTGGTAGCATGGGTAGCCGTGATGGAGGTACATCTCAACTGTACCAAGTATGAACCTACTGTTTTCAGGCGCATGTGTACTTAACATGGCTGAGCCGTGCATCCGTTGCTGATGCCATGGATTCATTGCTATTTATACGCATGCTAGCTCAATGAGGGCTAGTGCGAGTATGTGTACTGTGACAGACCCAGACCACTGGGGTACAGGAGTCTGGTAGAGGGCAAATATACTGGTCACTGGATGAGTAGTTTTCTGTTCCCTGAGTGACCAGAGCAGGGGCTGCACTAGAGAAATCAGGAACCTGCTAGACCCAGTTAAGGCAGGCAGGCTAATTAGGACACCTGGAGTCAATTAAGAAGAAGCTGCTAGAATCAATTAAGGCAGGCTAATCAGGGCACCTGGGCTTTAAAAAGGAGCTCACTTCAATTTGTGGTGTGAGTGTGAGGAGCTGGGAGCAAGAGGCACAAGGAGCTGAGAGTGAGCTGCTGGAGGACTGAGGAGCACAAGCGTTATCAGACACCAGGAGGAAGGTGTTTGGAGGAGGCCATGGGGAAGTAGCCCAGGGAGTTGTAGCTGTCATGCATCTGTTACAGGAGGCACTATAGACAGCTGCAGTCCACAGGGCCCTGGGCTGGAACCCAGAGTAGAAGGCGGGCCTTGGTTCCCCCCAAACCTCCCAATTGACCTGGACTGTGGGTTCTTCCAGAGGGGAAGATTTCTGGGCTGTACCCCAACCCACATGATGAATCTCTGAGGCAAGAAAATCCGCCAATAAGTGCAGGACCCACCAAGATAGAGGAGGAACTTTGTCACAGTACATAAGCAGGGGAATCACACCACCGCTCATAGTGTAGATATAGCCTAAAAGTCTGCTTGAGAATCCCTAATCTCTGAGACCCCAGTAGCAATTAGACACGAACACACCACATGGATGTTTAGAACTAATGGCAGTAAAAGGGTTTTTCTTTCAAGGATTTCTAAGACTAGTTTTGCAGAATGTTTTTTTCAGGTTTGTGAACTGGGAATGTGCTGAGGATTCCACTGGGTGGAATAGGAAGGAGAGGATAAGCCAGCAGTGTTGCTGTGGATGTGCATGGCTTTTCTGGATGACTCTCAGAATTCCATTATTATTGGGATGGTCGGTTCAGATAAAAAAAGATCCAATCTGAATTTCTGTCCATACCTCAAACACAACCCTATATGAGATTTTAAAATGTTAGATTCTCTTTTCCCCTGCCTGGCAACACTGATCAGGACCAGAAATGGAAGTGCAATAGAAAAGATAATTGTATTAGAGCCAGAAGGGACCACTATGATCCCCCTGTAAAATCTGCATCCAGTCCAAACACTTGTGGTTGAACTAAAGCATATCTAAAAAGTATATCCTCATCACTACCTTAACCAGAAATTACCAGAAATGTACAGCCTAGTTATACAGGCTAATTAAAGTGATGCAGATAATTTGGATAACAATTCATACTTTTAGCTGCTTCTTTTAGCTTTCTGAGATATGCCCAGTGCCCATCACTGGTCTACATAGTGCTCTCTGTTGTATAGGATCATTTAATTTCAATACATGAGATCCCAAACTAATTATGTGAATTTCTCAGAGCTCAGTCTATTGATTAGGTTCGATTTTTCAGTTCTCTGGTTTGTTTATGTTTATAGACATGCATAAATGGGATCTGGGAGGTAGAAATAAGTGCTTGTGTATATATAGAGTATATAGACTTGTACATTTCCCTGGGCCATTCTGGTTTACCCATAAACTCCACTGCCTTCTTCTCTATCACTTCAACTCCACCTACTCTATCCATTCTAAGAGCCATGATGACTGACTGTCTTTACCAGTACACTGAAGGCAGTTCAGTGTTTATTTGCCAGTGATGCTTTCCTTATTTAGGGAAGGTGATAACAGTTTGCATGGAAATGCAGCAAACTGTTCACACTGCCAGTGAGAGCCAGGGAATAGGTCCCTCCGAGTCTGCAAGCTTTCTAATCTTGATCTGGTAGGCTTGCTCTTCCTGACAAGCCTACATTGTCTATTCAGGCCACCAGCATGAGGCACAAACATGGAACTTTGAGTATTGGAAGGACATTTACATTTCTGGAAGGAGAAGCTGAAGGCTACATTCTTAATGAGATGACTATATTTTACAGTGAGTTACTCCAAAAACTAACAGGTTAATTCTTAGTATGTTCATACTGGAAAAGCCAGAGTCCATGGGTAAAATTCTGGCAAAACTCTTACTGATGTCAGTGGAGCCATCATGTCAGCCCATGTGTCTCTCTTATTATTGGCTTGAGGGTCCTGAGAGAATTAGCTAGATGCTCCTCTTGTAGCTAATATTCTAGTTTGTACGTGAGTTTAATCAATCAGTTTGGAGACAGATGCACAGAAGAATGTCTTGGGAGCTGCTACTGCAAGGAAGATGGGTAGACTGATTCTCACACCTTGGAAGCATTATCTTTGTTTAAGAGAAGCTAGGCATTTTGTTAAGGAAATCCAAATGGATGGTCTGTGTTTCTTCAAAGCATGGCTGGGCTTCATTCATGATTTTGTTACTCCAGTTCTATAGCACTGGAGCAAAAACTAGAATAACATGGTGGTGAATCAGGCCCAATGTCTTTTCATATTTTCAAAAGGGAAAATTGTTCTCCTAATTTTTACTTAATTTTGAGACCCAAATGTGAAAATCAAAGGGGAAGTAAGCTGAAGAGGGGAAAACAGGAAAGTTGCATTGGGAACTAAAACAATATCTCATCATTTTAAAGCATGTTTCTTACTAAAACTTGGAGAGGTACTAAGGTTAGAAGAATGGAGTGAGTGCAGAATGCACTAATAACTGAGCACATAAGGCTCAATAAATTAATCCCTGATCTAACTTCACTGACTTCAGCCCTTCTGACACTATTCTTGCCTTCTCTACTTGAGAGGGTTTTACTGGCAAATAAAACGTACAGAAGTATCTTTAGCATGCCAGTAAAGGAGACCAGCCATCAGAGGGCCATGAATTGCAAGGTGTGGACTGAGACCTGTGCACTAAACCTCTGTGGTGGCATCACAATGCCTTCTGACCAATGGTAGCCTTCCCTTGTTTGGAGGAGGGGACATGCCCCTAAAAGGAAGCACTGGGTGGAAGCAGTCCTTGTCTTGTTCTTCCCCTCCCATCCCTTTCCTGTTGCTGCAAAATTTATTTCAATAGAGTGGGTTAAACTAGGAATAGGTTAGGATGTTTTGAATTTGATCATCAAAACACTTGATTTTCCTCTTTCACTGCACCTAAACAAGATTGATGGAATGTTGCTGATTAACACCAGCTGAGAATCTGGTCCTTGATTTTGAGTTAAAGATCTAATAAGGTTGCAACCACTTAAACAGTCCAATGTCATTTTCTGTCTTCACTGATCCCCTGTTACTCACAGTATTTTTTAAGGTAGTGTGGTATAAAGGTCCTTGTTAGCAATATTTGACATGTCCTGTATAGCAGAAACAGTTAATACTGCTGCACTCTCTATAATATTAGCATAGTTTAGGGGCTTTGCACATAACCCCATGAATGGACACATTCAAAACATATCCCAGTAAGTCGAACAATAAGGAAAAAGAAAAAAACATGTGCTACTTAATGTTGTGTATGATACCATCAAACCTATGAAAGCAAATGACCTGCTGACAGCACCAGGTAACCCAGCTACAAAATCATTTGAGGAAACTGTAACAAAATTACAGGAATGCCTGTCTCCTAAAGTAGTGGTTACAGCTGAAACATTTCATTTAAATAAACAATCTTGGGAAGCGGGTGAAACCGTCACACAGAATATTGCTGTCTTAAAGACTCTATCAAAATGCCTCAAGTGTGAGACGGATTTAAATAATGTAATGCGTGACAGGTTAGCGTCTGGCTTCCAAAGTGAAGCAAATCAGAAAAAGTTGCTCATGAAGGTTGACTTAACAGCTGAGTTAGCAGTATTCATAAAAACTGTATGAAACGGCTCCCTGGAGCTGAATGCTGATGCTAAGGCCACTAAGGAAGTGGTGAAACTGACATTAAAATATAGAATAAAAAATAAATTAGTGCTGAGAAAAAGCGGCTGACAGGATGGGAAAATCCTGTCTGAAAAGCAATTCGTGCAAGTCATTCATCTATGCAAGTGCTTTGTGCTTTTTCTTCAGGGGAAAGTATTTAGCAGGCTCACAGACACGAGTGAATACGAGTACAGGTATGAAGCAGGCTATTCATAGAAAATAAAACTGCTAGTCAGGAAATGTGGATGAAGATCTGAATATTAAAAAACAACATCCTAAGGTCCAGAGCTCTAGATTGGTGCCAGTTTGCAAAATTTGAAACTGAGTTCATGTTCTGAACACCCTCAAAGGAAAGTCATACATGACTGAATCCAGGGGGTTGATTCAGCTCTGTCTCTAAATAGAGCCCCTAATCTCAAGCATTGCAGAGAGGCAAGGAGCTTGTTTATGGACTTGCATTATTCATAGCCCTTGTGCTGCAAGTTCTCTTACCTTTCCCTCTGCAAATTTGAGGCAATTCAGATTAAGCACTCTGGATCTGGACCTGTGAGCTGGAATCTAAAACTGTTGGGAGGAGGGAGAATTCCACTTTGGGTTCTTGGCTGTTCTGTTCTTGTGAGAATTCAGCCATCTTGTGCCTGAAATTTCATGGAAATGAGGCTGTGGGCCTGTGAAAGGCCAATGCACCATATAGCAGACAGCAACAGCAATCTGGAGGATGGGGGACGCATGAATGGAGGATGCAGCCTATTCATCACAATACTTTGGGGCCTTGGCGGAGAGCCTTTGAAGCCCTAACAACAGTGGTTAAGAGGGCCCGTCTCCCTGTAAGTAAGGAACAGCGCATGACAGAGACAGGATTATTTTATAGTTCTCTGTCTGCACAAACCAGATTCTCCAAAATCCAGCAGGTTAATTGCTACAGTGTCCAGACTGATAAAATCCAGTTATGTGGTCTCCTGCCTACAGAGCACTCTGATTTGAAACAGAAAATAGAAGGTCATATCTCGACTACCCCATCCTTGCCCTCTAAAAGCCATCAGAGTGACATCCAAGCCATACAGCATCCAGATGTATTCATAATAATAGCAAAGAGAGTGATTCCTAAAGAACTCTACTTCTGAACAGCAAACAGGGCACTCTCCATAGAGGATCCCAATTTAGAATGTCAGACACTGATCCTTTCTCCACACTTATGGTGCATTACTGAATGCAACAGGAGCCTGCCACTGACTCAGTATTTCCAGCACAGATTCTGCATTCCAGTGTACGAAAGGGGCCTTCCATGAACACTGTGCCCATGTCTGCAGATTGTGTTTCACACTGGAAGTGGAATCTTTCACTGCATTTTTTCTGCACTGGTTCTCTCCACTCTAACAGAGATCATATAGCACTCAAAATTACATCAACAGCCAGCTACTGCCTAGATACTGGGTTCCAGACTATAATGTGGTCACCGTTAATATATTAGGCTTCAGGAAATTATCAAGGCCTTTCACTGCACCATTGAAATATTGAATTCAAGAATATAATAGGAGCCATTTCACTGCACCATTTGCATGTATTAAAGATTGTAACTATGTATGTAGTCATCTTGCGACTGATGTGAGAAGCTTGGAGTGTATTCATATAAGGCACAAGGTAGGTGGACTGTTCTCCTCTGAGCAGCTTCAGTACTACCTCTGAGCTCGTGCCAATCCCCAGTCTGCCCTAATACCGTTGCTTCAGGCTGTGGGGTGATTGGGTCTCAATGTCCCCATGCTGCTCTGCTCTGATCTCTGGCTGCCTGTAAGCCACATCTTGACCTTATGTTCTTCCTTTTATCTCATTTCTATGTCTAGTCTTAGATGTCAACTACCCTTCCTTTCAAGGTACCCTAAGGAGAGTTTCCCTATGGGTTCTGAATTCAAAACCACAGGCTGGCATCACAATCACAAAACAAGGGGCTGTTTGGTTTTTTCCCTGGAAAGGGAAAACATGCCAGTTGAGGTCTTGCCATATACAGAGCCAAAACACTGCTGTCTGAGCCTATCTCAGCCCAAAATAAGGTGAGACTCAGCAGTTTGGACTGAACTTTCTTTCCTTTGCTGGTGTTTGTTATAAGCCAGCAGTGTGGGTGAATTCAGGCCAGTAAAGGTGAGGGACTCTGAGGTGGTAAGTCTGTCTGGAGGGGAAGATTGGAGCAGTAGCAAATAGCTAGGAAAGGATGTTGTTGTCTGAAAAGTCTGAGAGATTCAGTTCATCCACCTCATCAGCCTGTGTCCCAGCAAATTTTTAAAGCTGCCCTTCCCCAGCAAAAGAAATGGAGGGAGTGCTGGCTGACCCAGGGGAAGCTATAATTTACACCTCTCTGCTAGCTTAGTGAATCTGGTACTCTCATAGGTCAGGGCTACCAAGCTGCTGAAAACAAACTTGAAGCAATAGCTCACACAAATATCTTCAAGCTGAAACAGCAGGTTTTCTCACAACTCTAGATGTAGGAAATATAACAGCACTGTTGGCATCCAACCTTTCCCGGACATGAAAAAGTAACGTCAGGGTAACAGAAAAAACAAACAAGCTCACGGTGTTGGGGAGGGGAAGAGGGAGAAAGGAGTATGACTCATGGCAGGTGACATGATAGTTCAAGTGACAATCCTGCGTCAGTGTGTGTTGAAAGGAGACAGCAGTAGTGCAGGAACATTCTGGCAGGAAAACTCATTGGAATTGCATACAGTGCCAGTGATCCATGCTAGGAAATTCTCACAGATGTGCCAGTGTGTAATATATTGTTTGATTGGCTTGCTAATTAGTAGATGATTGACAAAGAGGGATGACTTACAAAAGAAAAAAAAGTAGTATCCAATCAGACATAAGACATATATGCAGTCCATCACTAGGCATTAAGTAGCCATTCTGTAGAGTGTCTAGACTGTATAGTACTTAGTGCTCTAGAAATAGGTGAGTGGTAGGTAAGGTACAGATAAGTTATTATTGCTTTTAATTTATTTAGGAAATGGAGATCCTAACAGAGGCCTAGGCTGGCAGAAAGTGTCCCGGCTTGAAGACTGACCAGTGCTTCACCACTGCAATAGAACAGCTCCCCAGACTGCTAGTGGTTTATAGACAATTGGTCTTATATATTAAGGGTTTGAAGTCAATTGGAATCCAACCTCCTTACTATCTTCTTCCTCTTTTTTTTTTAAATCAAATCCTGACAACATCTTAAAGTTTTGGTGTTGTTTTTTAAAGATGTGCATTTGGAATTTAGTGTTAGACAGAAATAGATTCCAAATCTTAATTTAGTCCCTATTCAGGAAGTGGCAGTCTCAGAAAAGGGATGCTTGGAATTGTGTAAGTTAAAGTTTCTGCTTGCAATATTTGAGCTGACATGATTTTGTAGATAGCTTTGCAAAGAATTTTACCTCATCAGAAAGACACATTTGCTAGTGGCAAATACAAATATATATATGACAAGAACAAAAAAGCAGTATGAGCTTAGGAGAAGGAAACAAATAATTGTCTATTGAACCAAAATATCGAAGCAAGAGAGGTGCAGAAGAAGTGAAAAACAGAAGATTAAAAGCATTTTAGCTGAGCCAACTCTGTAGCTTGGTGGATAGTGTGTAGCACTGCTGTACAGAGATGAGTTGCTCACACTTTGGGCATATGGTAATGGGTGGAAGTGCTGTGGAGACAATGGACAAAACTCAGACATAAGTCTGTAAGTTAATTCAAGCCACTGTAATGGCTTCAGTAGTCTTTGGGGCAGGCTCTTAGACTCTGTGGGCCAAATTCAGAGTTATTTTCCAGCAATACATGGTTGTGAGGCCAAGGGCATCAAACTGGGTCACACTGAGATTTTTTTAGTGAAACTCACATGTTGAAGGCACCAGAAGAAGGTGTAAGTTACCCCAGTTCAGACACACTTCTGAGTTTGGCAAACTGGACCCAATTTATCCCTGTCTGAAGGTAAAAACCAGTGCAAGGCCCAGGTGTGGGGAAGATGACCATGTGCCACCTTTGTTCCCGCCATGCTGGGTTGAGTAGCAGAGGTTCTTCAGCCCTCGGCACAGCTTAACATAGCCTGAGGAAAAGCCAATGTGAAGGGACCACAGCCTAGGAATGACTTAGGCCAGCAGTTCTCAAACATTAGCAACCCGAGATCCCCCATTTTGATTTAACATTTTTTACAGACTGTGACATTCCCCTCTGGTGTTTTCTGGACCAGTGATCTGCTAGATCACTCCAATCCTTGACTCTGGGAGCCAGCTTTACCCTGCTCCGCTGTGAGAACCCCCACTCCCGGGCTGTTCACACACAGCCTCTAGTATGTAAGCTGTTCCTTGTATTGTGCAATCGAATGACACTAGCCAATATCTCTGGTCCCAGACACAACCCTAGGAACCTCCATCTTGCAGTGTCCAGTTATGCCCGCTGGATGCTGCAAGCTTATATGAGTTTGTCAATTTAACAAAGAAATTGATATGTACCAGGCTTGTGATACCGAGGGGAGTCTCTGACATGCTTCAGACCAAATGCACTGCTTCAGGTAAAATAATCAAACAGATTTATTAACCACAAAGATAGATTTTAAGTGATTATAAGTCAAAGCATAACAAGTTGGATTTGGTCAAATGAAATAAAAGCAAAACACATTCTAAGCTGATCTTAACACTTCCAATGCCCTTATAAACTTAGATGCTTCTCACCACAGGCTGGCTGGTTGCCAGCCAGGCTTTCCCCTTTGATCAGCGCTTCAGTTGCTCAGTGGTGATGTCTGTAGATGGAGGTGGAAGAGAGAGGAAGAGCAGGGCAAATGTCTCTCCCTTTTATCATGTCCTTTCTTTCCTCTTGGCTTTGCCCTCCCCCTTCAGAGTCAGGTGAGCATTACCTCATCACAGTCCCAAACTGACCAAAGGAAGGGGGGTGACTCACTCGAGAATCCACCAGAGCCTTTGTCCCAGAGAGGCTGGGCTGGGTTTGTCCCATACATGCCCTGATGAGGTGTGAACTGTCCCTCTGCTTCTGGAGAGTTTTTGCCTGGGCTTGCTTTAAACCATGAGGACACATGTTCAGCCTCATGACTATATATATGAAATTACAACCTATAACATTACTATAATGATTACTATAACATTACCATAACAATGCTCAGTACATCATGAGCCTTCTGAAGACACCCAACATGACAAACTGTGCATTAGATATCACACAATCATAAGGATGAACATGGGGGTATAGGGTGTTCCCCTGAGGTATGGAACATCACTCAGACCCACAAGTTCCCCCCCCTGCTCAGCCCCAGGCCCCTCCACCACTCCCTAAGGTCCCATCCCACCCCATCTCTTCCCCACCTCTTTCTGCCCCCTCCCCCAAGCGCACCCAATCCCCGCTCCTCTCCTTCCCTCCCAGCGCCTTCTGCATGCTGGGGAATAGCTGTTCAGCAGCATGCAGGAAGTGCTGGGAGGGAGGGGGAGAAGTTGAGGGAGGGAGGGGAGGAGTTCATCAGCATGGCCCCCGACCCCCCTGGAGTACTCTCATGGACCCCCAGGAGTCCGCGGACCCCAGTTTGAGAAAAGCTGACTTAGGCCCAATGTCTTCAACTCCTGTGGAGAAGTAAGCCAAACTGGGGGCAGTGTTGATGGGCTTTGAACAGAGTCCAGCACAGATTGACTGAAGTTGTGATGAAAAATATGTGCTTGGTAGCTTTCTATTTCCAGTAGCACTAGTTACCTAATTTGCTCTAATGAAAATATTTCCATTTGTGAACTCTGATGTACTTTATGGCCTGTTTAAAATGCATTCATTGAAAATGTTGACCTAGAATGAAGTGAAATGAGTAAGAAATAGATCCTTTCTAAACCAGCAATTAAAATGCAGAGTTGCTGGATGATGAGTCTCAGTTCAATGAGCATGATGGAATTGCTAAAATGATGAGGTGTACTATGAAAACTATACTTGTGGCCAGACTCCCATGTGCGAACTACCTCCAAATAGGAGCACAGGGCAATATGAAATCTGGATCTCATCCTGTAAAATCTTATGCAAGTAATTCTGTTGAAATCAACAAGATTATTCATGTGAATGAAGATCTTCAGGTTCTGTATTTAAGTCTTGGTCCATTTAAAGAAAAATATGGCTGTGCCTTCATTTGGACTCTAGCTGCTTTCATTATATTGTGCATATCATATGTTAAGGGCTAGATTTGCCATTCCCCAGCATCTTATATAGTCATTTACACCAATGCAAATTGGATATTATGTTTCTTTTACTGTTTACACAACAATAATAATATGAAGAATCCACACTGGTGCAGTTGGGTCCCAAATAACCATGTTTACTAACTATATACAAACATGCCAGAGCTATCTACATACATATATTTCTGGTGGCTTCTCAAACATAGAACATAGGGAATACCACTACAGGGCTCACAGACAATTTAAAGGGACACTATAGTATTCCTATGCACTACATAAACCTCACCCTTTAGTGTAAAAGGACATTTAAAAATGTGATAAATGCATTAGTGCAACAAACTACTAAATATACAACATGCTACAAATAAAGCCTGAGAGGTGGTTTACAACTGCTCCCTGTATAACATGTCATAGACATCACAACAGTATCTGGCTGGGTCTGTACTTCCTGGTGTAGTTGTATTAACATCGTTTCAACATCTTCTTGCTCTGCACTGTTAGAGTCAGTTATAGCAGAAACAAGAACATGAAGCTTACTGGTATTATCACAATTCTCAACCTAATTTCATAGGCACAGTTGCATTGTAGTGTGTAAAGATCCTTTCAGATGCTCCAAGCTTCATCAAAAGCCCTGGTGTATTGCCTCCACTAACATTTCTTTCTCTTGTGTAACAGTTCATTTAGGGGATGTCCGTCACAATGTTAGGCTAGTACCTATGCCAGTAACTGACAATCCCCAGAAAGGAGCATAATTGTGACATATTTTGTGACTGGGGTGCCTTAAGGACAGCTTCACCCTTGACTCGTCCTTTATACAAACCATCTTTGTCAATGGTAGGGACACAATATGTAACTGAATCTTTGAAAAAATCACATTTTTTGTTGTTTGCTCTAGGCACAGATTTACAAGCACCTTTTGGAAAGTTCTCAAGTTGCTCTTCACTAGCTATTACAACCAGTATATTGTTCAAGTAACACTGAGAATAACCTTTGAAATAATCTATGAAGAATTCCAAGATTTTGACTTTTTGACCCAGTTTGGAACAAAAACAAATTTGAAATCTCAGAATTTTCCTTGGAACAGAAGTTCCATTTTTCATTTCAGAAAATAAGTCCTTCTTTGTGTTAATCATGAGGTGCTTCTTGTCACTGTCTTCAGTCTCCACTTGTAGGTAGGCTTGAGCTAGGTCAGTCTTGGAAAAACAATTGTGTACTGATCTGTGTCAAACAAATCAGTTTTCCACAAACAGCCAGGCAAAACCCTTTTCTGCCTCAGTGAGCAATTTACTCACACTCCAGTGGCTGTATGCTGCAGGTTCCTTTTTAGATTTACTTTCACTAGTCCAAAACTGTCATTCTCTATTCCACTGTATTCCTGGATTAGGATCCCATCCTCATTGCCAATTATTGCTTCCTTTGCTTTTTACAAAGCAATAGCAATATGAAGAAACAACATAAGACACATTTGGGTCCTCAATAAAAGTGTTTGCTAGCCGTATACAAACATGAAAGGCCTAGCTACATATATACTGCTAATCTCACTGGTTTCTGGCTGCTTCTAAACCAAAATGGAATCAGATTGATGGCACTTAAAATTAAAAAGGTCATAGAGCATGTTTTCAACTAACGGCTGGGGGAACGCCAACAGGTGCGGAGGAGCATATGGTTTGGACAGAGGCATCCCTTAGGGGAGGATCTATTAATGGAGATTCTCTATGTCTTTGTAAAGAGGAGAGAATGGAAAATGATAAAATACAGGTAGGATCTGATGAGAAAGAGTTAAATGAAAAAGAGTCAAATGAAAAAGAGTCCCATTTAATTACTTCATGTAGTGGCAGACATGTTTTTAAAAACTTGTCACTTTTTAAAGTGCTTATATACAAATGCTAGATAATAAGATGGGTGAACTAGAGCACCTTGTATTAAATGAGGATGTAAATTTAATAGTCATCACAGGAAATTGGTGTAATGTGGATAATCAATGGGACACAGTAATACCAGGGTACAAAATATATTGGAAGGACAGAACATGTTGTGCTGCTGGGGGAATGGAATTATATTTGAAAGAAAGTCTAGAATCAAATGAATTAAAAATCTTAATTAGCCCAATCCTCCAATTTGTCTAGGTCACTCTAGACCCTATCCCTACCCTCCAGCGTATCTATCTCTCCCCCCAGCTTAGTGTCATCTGCAAAGTTGCTGAGGGTGTGATCCATCCCATCATCCCATCCAGATCATTAATAAAGATGTTGAACAAAACTGGCCCCAGGACCTACCCCTGGGGTACTCCGCTTGATACCGGCCGCCAACTAGACATCGAGCTGTTGATCATTACCCGTTGAGCCCAACAATCTAGACAGCTTTCTATCCACCTTATAGTCCACTCATCCAGTCCATTCTTTTTTAACTTGCTAGCAAGTATACTGTGGGAGACTGTATCAAAAGCTTTGCTAAAGGAAAAATATATCACATCCACAGCTTCCCACATATCCACAGAGCCAGTCATCTCATTATAGAAGGCAATCATAGAATCATAGAATCATAGAATATCAGGGTTGGAAGGGACCTCAGGAGGTCATCTAGTCCAACCCCCTGCTCAAAGCAGTACCAATTCCCAACTAAATCATCCCAGACAGGGCTTTGTCAAGCCGGGCCTTATAAACTTCCAAGGAAGGAGACTCCACCACCTCCCTAGGTAACGCATTCCAGTGCTTCACCACCCTCCTAGTGAAATAGTGTTTCCTAATATCCAACCTAGACCTCCCCCACTGCAACTTGAGACCATTGCTCCTTGTTCTGTCATCTGCCACCATTGAGAACAGCCGAGTTCCATCCTCTTTGGACCCCCCCTTCAGGTAGTTGAAGGCTGCTATCAAATCCCCCCTCATTCTTCTCTTCTGGAGACTAAACAATCCCAGTTCCCTCAGCCTCTCCTCATAAGTCATGTGCTCCAGACCCCTAATCATTTTTGTTGCCCTCCGCTGAACTCTTTCCAAATTTTCCACATCCTTCTTGTAGTGTGGGGCCCAAAATTGGACACAGTACTCCAGATGAGGCCTCACCAATGTCGAATAAAGGGGAACGATCACGTCCCTCGATCTGCTGGCAATGCCCCTACTTATACAGCCCAAAATGCCGTTAACCTTCTTGGCAACAAGAGCACACTGACTCATATCCAGCTTCTCGTCCACTGTGACCCCTAGGTCCTTTTCTGCAGAACTGCTACCTAGCCACTCGGCCCCTAGTCTGTAGCAGTGCATAGGATTCTTCTGTCCTAAGTGCAGGACTCTGCACTTGTCCTTTTTGAACCTCATCAGGTTTCTTTTGGCCCAATCCTCTAATTTGTCTAAGTCCCTCTGTATCCGATCCCTACCCTCTAGTGTATCTACCACGCCTCCTAGTTTAGTGTCATCGGCAAACTTGCTGAGAGTGCAGTCCACACCATCCTCCAGATCATTAATACAGATATTAAACAAAACCGGCCCCAGGACCGACCCTTGGGGCACTCCGCTTGAAACTGGCTGCCAACTAGACATGGAGCCGTTGATCACTACCCGTTGAGCCCGACGATCTAGCCAGCTTTCTATCCACCTTACAGTCTATTCATCCAGCCCATACTTCTTTAACTTGGCAGCAAGAATGCTGTGGGAGACCGTATCAAAAGCTTTGCTAAAGTCAAGGAATAACACATCCACTGCTTTCCCCTCATCCACAGAGCCAGTTATCTCATCATATCAGCCAATTAGGTTAGTCAGGCATGACTTCCCCTTGGTGAATCCATGCTGACTGTTCCTGATCACTTTCTTCTCCGCTAAGTGTTTCATAATTGATTCCTTGAGGACCTGCTCCATGATTTTTCCAGGACTGAGGTGAGGCTGACTGGCCTGTAGTTCCCCGGATCCTCCTTCTTCCCTTTTTTAAAGATGGGCACTACATTAGCCTTTTTCCAGTCATCCGGGACCTCCCCCGATCGCCATGAGTTTTCAAAAATAATGAAAACTCTGCAATCTCATCCGCCAACTCCTTTAGCACCCTCGGATGCAGCGCATCCGGCCCCATGGAGTTGTGCACGTCCAGTTTTTCTAAATAGTCCCGAACCACTTCTTCCTCCACAGAGGGCTGGTCACCTTCTCCCCATATTGTGCTGCCCAGTGCAGCAGTCTGGGAGCTGACCTTGTTTGTGAAGACAGAGGCAAAAAAATCATTGAGTACATTAGCTTTTTCCACATCCTCGGTCACTAGGTTGCCTCCCTCATTCAGTAAGGGGCCCACACTTTCCTTGACTTTCTTCTTGTTGCTAACATACCTGAAGAAACCCTTCTTGTTACTCTTAACATCTCTTGCTAGCTGCAACTCCAAGTGTGATTTGGCCTTCCTGATTTCACTCCTGTATGCCTGAGCAATATTTTTATACTCCTCCCTGGTCATTTGTCCAATCTTCCACTTCTTGTAAGCTTCTTTTTTGCGTTTAAGATCAGCAAGGATTTCACTGTTTAGCCAAGCTGGTCGCCTGCCATATTTACTATTCTTTCTACACATCCGGATGGTTTGTTCCTGCAACCACAATAAGGATTCTTTAAAATACAGCCAGCTCTCCTGGACCCCTTTGCCCTTCATGTTATTCTCCCAGGGGATCCTGCCCATCTGTTCCCTGAGGGAGTCAAAGTCTGCTTTTCTGAAGTCCAGGGTCCGTATTCTACTGCTCTCCTTTCTTCCTTGTGTCAGGATCCTGAACTCGACCATCTCATGGTCACTGCCTCCCAGGTTCCCATCCACTTTTGCTTCCCCTACTAATTCTTTCCTGTTTGTGAGCAGCAGGTCAAGAAAAGCTCTGCCCCTAGCTGGTTCCTCCAGCACTTGCACCAGGAAATTGTCCCCTACACTTTCCAAAAACTTCCTGGATTGTCTGTGCACCACTGTATTGCTCTCCCAGCAGATATCAGGGTGATTAAAGTCTCCCATGAGAACCAGAGCCTGCGATCTAGCAACTTCTGCTAGTTGCCAGAAGAAAGCCTCGTCCACCTCATCCCCCTGGTCTGGTGGTCTATAGCAGACTCCGACCACGACATCACCCTTGTTGCTCACACTTCTCAACTTTATCCAGAGACACTCAGGTTTTTCTGCAGTTTCATACCGGAGCTCTGAGCAGTCATACTCCTCTCTTACATACAACGCAACTCCCCCACCTTTTCTGCCCTGCCTGTCCTTCCTGAACAGTTTATATCCATCCAGGATAGTACTCCAGTCATGTGAGTTATCCCACCAAGTCTCTGTTATTCCAATCGCATCATAGTTCCCTGACTGTGCCAGGACTTCCAGTTCTCCCTGCTTGTTTTCCAGGCTTCTTGCATTTGTGTATAGGCACTTAAGATAACTCATTGATCGTCCCTCTTTCTCAGTATGAGACAGGAATCCTCCCCTCTTGCACTCTCCTGCTTGTGCTTCCTCCCAGGATCCCATTTCCCCACTTACCTCAGGGCTTTGGTCTCCTTCCCCCAGTGAACTTAGTTTAAAGCCCTCCTCACTAGGTTAGCCAGCCTGCTGGCGAAGATGCTCTTCCCTCTCTTCGTTAGGTGGAGCCCGTCCCTGCCCAGCACTCCTCCTTCTTGGAACACCATCCCATGGTCGAAGAATCCAAAGCCTTCTCTCTGACATCACCTGCGTAGCCATTCGTTGACTTCCACGATTCGACGGTCTCTACCCAGGCCTTTTCCTTGCACAGGGAGGATGGATGAGAACACCACTTGCGCCTCAAACTCCTTTATCCTGCTGAGAGTGCAGTCCACACCATCCTCCAGATCAAGTTGGTCAGGCATGACTTGCCCTTGGTGAATCCATGTTGACCATTCCTGATCACCTCCCTCTCCTCCAATTGCTTCAAAATGGTTTCCTTGAGGACCTGCTCCATGATTTTTCCAGGACCTGAGGTGAGGCTGACCGGTCTGTAGTTCCCCAGGTTCTCTTTCTTTCCTTTTTTAAAGATGGGCACTATATTTGCCTTTTTCCAATCGTCTGGGACCTCCCGCAATCGCCACCAGTTTTCAAAGATAATGGCCAATGGCTCTGTAATCACATCAGCCAATTCCCTTGGCACCCTCGGATACATTAGATCTGGATCCATGGACCTGTGCATGTCCAGCTTTTCTAAATAGTTCATAATCTGCTCTTTCAACACTGAGTACTGATCATCTCCTCCCCATACTGTGCTGCCCAGGACAGCAGTGTGGGAGCTGACCTTGTCTGTGAAGACTGAGGCAAAAAAAGCATTGAGTACTTATGCTTTTTCCACATCCTCTGTCATTAGGTTGCCTCCGCCCATTCATTAAGGGTCCCACACTTTCCCTGACCTTTTTCTTGTTGCTAACATACCTGTAGAAACCCTTCTTGTTACCCTTCACATCCCTTGCTAGCTGCAACTCCAGTTGTGCTTTGGCCTTCCTGATTACACCCCTGCATGCTCGAGCAATATTTTTATTCTCTTCCCTAGTCATCTGTCCAAGTTTCCACTTCTTGTAAGCTTCCTTTTGTTGCGTAAGCTCACTGAAGATTTCACTGTTAAGCCAAGCTGGTCACCTGCCATATTTGCTATTTTTTCTGCACATCGGGATTGTTTGTTCCTGCAACCTCAATCAGGCTTCTTTAAAATACAGCCAGCTCTCCTGGTCTCCTTTCCCCCTCATATTAGCCTCCCAGGGGATCCTGACCATCAGTTCCCTAAGGGAGTCAAAATCTGCTTTTCTGAAGTCCATTGTCTGTATTTTGCTACTCTCCTTTCTTCCTTTTGTGAGGATCCTGAACTCAACCATCTCATGGTCACTGCTGCCTGGGTTCCCACCCAATTCTACTTCCCCTACCAATTCTTCCCTGTTTGTAAGCAGCAGGTCAAGAGGAGAATGGCCCCTGGTTGGTTCCTCCAGTAGTTGCACCAGGAAATTGTCCAGATGATACAAAACTGCTCAAGATAGATAAGTCCCAAGCAGACTGTGAAAAGCTGCAAAGGGATCTCACAACACTGGGTGACTGGGCAACAAAATGGCAGATGAAATTCAGTGCTGATAAATGCAAAATTATGCATATTGGAAAACATAATCCCAACTGTACATATAAAATAATAGGGTCTAAATTAGCTTTTACCACTCAAGAAAGAGATTGTGGAGTCATTGTGGATAGTTCTCTGAAAACATCCACTTAATGTACAGTGGCAGTCAAAAAAGCGAACAGAATGTTAGGAATCATTAAGAAGGGATAGATAAGAAAACAGAAAATATTATATTGCCTCTATATAAATCCATGGTATGCCCGCATTTAGAATACCGCATACAGATGTGGTCGCCCAATCTCAAAATAGATACATTAGAATTGGAAAAGGTTCAGAAAAGGGCAACAAAAAAGATTAGGGGTATGGAACGGCTTCCATATGAGACGATTAATAAGACTGAGACTTTTCTGCTTGGAAAAGAAATGACTAAAATCATGACTGGTGTGGAGAAAGTAAATAAGGAAGTGTTATTTACTCCTTCTCATAACACAAGAACTAAGGGTCACCAAATGAAATTAATAGGCAGCAGGTTTAAAACAAACAAAAGAAGTATTTTTTTTTCATGCAATGTACATTCTGGGGAACTCTTTGCCAGACAATGTTGTGAAGGCCAAGACTATAAAAGGGTTAAAAAAAGAACTACGTAAGTTCATGGAGGATGGGTCCATCAATGGCTATTAGCCAGGATGGGCAGGGATGGTGTCCCTAGCCTCCATTTGCCAGAACCTGGGAATGGGCAAGAGGGGATGGATCACTTGATGATTACCTGTTCTGTTCATTCCCTCTGGGGCACCTGGCATTGGCCACTGTTGGAAGACAGGATAATGGGATAGATGGACCTTTGGTCTGACCCAGTATGGCCGTTCTTATGTTCTTACAGAACACAGTGAGTGCCAATAGAGGGCTCACAAACTATTTAAAGGGATACTACCCTCTTCCTATACATTACAGTATAAAATGCTAACATTTTAATTTGATACACCACCCACTCTGTACTCACTTTGCATTGGTGTAAATGATTACACAAGATTCAGGGTAATGATGAATCAGACCCTATGTTCAAAAACTGATTAAATAATAGGGCTGTCAAGCAATTAAAAAAATTAACGCACAATTAATTGCATTGTTAAATAATAATAGAATACCATTTATTTAAATATTTTTGGATGTTTTCTACATTTTCAAATATATTGATTTCAATTACAACTCAGAATACAAAGTGTACAGTGTTCACATTATATTTATTTTGATTACAAATATTTGTGCTGTAAAAAATAAAAGAAATAGTATTTTTCAATTCACTTCATACAAGTACTGTAATGCAATCTTTTTATCATGACAGTTGAACTTACAAATGTAGAATTATGTACAAAAAATAACTGCACTCAAAAATAAAACAATGTAAAACTTCAGAGCCTACAAGTCCACCCAGTCCTACTTCTTGTTCAGCCAGTCACTCAGACAAATAGAGTTGGTTTACATTTTCAGGAGACAATGCTGCCCGCTTCTTGTTTACAATGTCAACTGAACGTGAGAATAGGCATTCGCATGGCACTGTTGTAGCCGGCATTGAAATATATTTATTACACGCCAGATGTGCTAAAGATTCATATGTCCCTTCATCTTCAACCACCATTCCAGAGGACATGCGTCAATGCTGATGATGGGTTCTGCTTGATAAAGATCCAAAGCAGTGCAGACTAATGCATGTTCACTTTCATCACCTGAGTCAGATGCCACTAACTGAAGGTTGATTTTCTTTTTTGGTAGTTTGGGTTCTGTAGTTTCTCATCATAGTGTTGCTCTTTTAAGACTTCTGTAAGCATGCTCCACACCTCGTCCCTCTCAGATTTTGCAAGGCACTTAAGATTCTTAAACCTTGGGTCGAGTGATGTAGCTATCTTTAGAAATCTTATATTGGTACTTTCTTTGCATTTTGTCAAATCTGTGTGAAAGTGTTCTTAAAACGAACAACATGTTCTGGGTCATCATCCGAGACTGCCAGAATATGAAATATAGGGCAGAATGTGGTTAAAATAGAGCAGGAGACATATTATTCTCCCCCAAGGAGTTCAGTCAAAATGTAATTAACGCATTTTTTTTTAAACAAGCGGTCATCAGCATGAAAGCATATCCTCTGGAATGGTAGCTGAAACATGAAGGGGTATATGAATGTTTAGCATATCTGGCACATAAATACCTTGCAATATTGGCTACAAAAGTGCCATGCAAATGCCTGTCCTCACTTAAGAAGCCAGCAGCATTATCTCCTGTAAATGTAAATAAAC
This sequence comes from Terrapene triunguis, assembly GCF_002925995.2. Lineage (NCBI taxonomy): Eukaryota > Metazoa > Chordata > Testudines > Emydidae > Terrapene > Terrapene triunguis. The sequence continues at coordinate 470,620 of NW_020664473.1, read as the reverse complement.
TTGTTTGTCTTAATGATTGGCTGAATAAGAAGTAGGACTGAGTGGACTTGTAGGTTCTGAAGTTTTACATTTTTTTGTTTTTGAGTGCAGTTATGTGACAAAAAAGATCTACATTTGTAAATTTCACTTTCACGATAGAGATTGCATAACAAAGTACTTGTGTGAGGTGAATTACTATTTCTTTTGTTTATCATTTTTAAAGTGCAAATATTTGTAATAAATATTATGACAGGTTGGATCGCAGAAACCCCTTTGGGACTACCACCTGATATGCTGGGACTACCTCTGAGACCGTTTTCCCTGCCAGCTTGGGACTTCAGTACCTTGCCTTGTTTGAGCCAGACATGCTTGCCTGCTGATCCAAGTCTGAACCACGACCCCCACACACTGCAGGCTTAACTGAAAGCAGCTTAAGAAGTGCTCCTGTCTCCAGCACTCAGATACCCAGCTCCCAATGGGGTCCAAACCCCAAATAAATCCGTTTTACCCTGTATAAAGCTTATACAGGGTAAACTCATAAATTGTTCGCCCTCTATAACACTGACAGAGAGATATGCACAGCTGTTCCCCGCCCCCCCAAGGTATTAATACTTACTCTGGGTTAATTAATAAGTAAAAAGTGATTTTATTAAATATAAAAAGTAGGATTTAAGTGGTTCCAAGTAATAACAGACAGAACAAAGTAAATTACCAAACAAAATAAAACACGCAAGCCTAAGCCTAATACAGCAGGAAACAAAACGCAGGTAAATCTCACCCTCAAAGATGTTCCAATAAGCTTCTTTGACAAACTAGCCTCCTTCTAGTCTGGGTCAAGAAATCACTCACACCCCTGTAGTTACTGTCCTTTGTTCCAGTTTCTTTCAGGCATCTCTTTGGGGTGGAGAGGCTATCTCTTGAGCCAGCTGAAGACAAACTGGAGGGGTTTCCAGGGGCTTAAAAAGACTTTCTCTTGTGGGTGGAAACCCCTTCTCCTCTCCTATGAAGAATCCAGCTACAAGATGGAGTTTTGGAGTCAGTAGATCATAACCTTTGCAGAGATATGTTACATGGCATATCTAGCATAAAACATATTCCAGTTATGTCCTATTTACACTCATAAGCATATTTCTATAAAGCATTATGGGTGAAACATCACAAATATAATAATATAAAGTGAGCACTGTACGCTTTGTATTCTGTGTTGTAATTTAAATCAATATATTTGAAAATGTAGAAAAACATCCAAAAATATTTAATAAATTTCAGTTGGTATTCTATTGTTTAACAGTATGATTAAAACTGCAATTAATCCTGATTTATTTTTTGAAATGGATTAGGGGGATCAGCTAAGGGGGTAGATGGCCAGCAAGGTGCTCCGTTGTGCTCTGTGCTAACTTGTTTATGAGATGAGTGTTATAGCTAGAAATGTTGTTGCCTCCTAGCAATAATCAACTTTGCAACTAGACTAAAATAAGGAGACATAAAATTGTGTGTTACTGAGAGTGCTGGCCACTTATGAAAAGGCCCATTCTATACTTCTATTGCTGGGTTTTGGTCCTTTTAAAGACAGGCATTCTGGGGCCTGTTATTTCCAAAGGGAGGATAAGAATTGTATGACAGAAGCAATGCAGGGTTAGGAATATAAAACAGCTCCCTGCACTCAGTGTGGAGATCTGGGAGAGCATCAGCAGCAGCCAACTCAAACTATTTGTTGATGGGGTCTGGGCCCGGTCTGGAGGGAGAACCAGAGAAAGAATGTGGGAAGGGCCATGCTGGAGTAATCTGTGGACGGGTTAGGCAGGAGGTCTAAGAAAGTAAAAATGTAGGAAGTGGCTGTGGGGGTTGGGAGAGTGAAGGAGGGATGACTGAGACTGGAGTGGACAGGAGTTTCACTGTTTAGGTTCCCAGAGCAGGAGCCTGTGGTAGAGGAGACACCCTCAGGAATCAAGACAACACCAAGAAGTAGTGTGGTTATACACACTTTGCAACCAAGGGGAAAGGGTATAACAAGCACTGGAACTAAGAGAAGAAGGAAGCACAGATCCTAGTGAGAGGGCTGTGCCCCAAGGTGAAGGACTTGTTCTGTCGACTTTTGTTTGCCCTGGCAGTGGAGGATTTTTTGTTGGTGAACTACATAGCTACTGAAGGCACATTAAGAGGGAAGCTAGAGGGGTAGCTGCACCTTCTGCTGGAGAAGGTAAGCCATTGTTAGGGTAAGCACTAAAAATTAATATAAATATTGAAAAATAAATTTCTTCTGTCTCCAATGAAACTCTGCTAGCTTGAAAAAAACAAACAAATAAATAAATAAATTGCATATTGAATTTTGCCAGCTGTATTTTGCAACAAGATTGTTTTCTGCCTTGGGCAAAATTGTGAATGCATCATCTGATTGATCTGCTTTGTTTTCACAAGAGAGACTGAAGTGTTAGTAAAAATTACTGAAGTGCAAGTTCAGTGTATTGCATGATCTGTAGGGTACTTGAGCTTTACAGCATTTGAATATCTGCATAAACCCATAAGAATTTCAAATAGACCATATTGTGACACAGACACAAGGCAAGATTTTATTCTTCTCTTTGATATCTGAATAGGAAATATTCTTGTAAAAGACAAAAAGGAAATTTACTTCTCTCTCTGTCATAAGCTCCTTTCACTAGTCCCTGTGCATAAAAATGTAAATAATGTCTTTTTCTTTTTAATATGTTGTAGATGGAGTTTTACAGAACTCAGTTGGATAGATTAAAAAAAAATCTCTTGTATTCTCAATGGCACCAATGTTTGTAAGTCATAAAATGCCTTATTTTCATTTGGTTTTGTGAGGTATGTTTAATTCCTACTTCCTATTATGTTTCCTTTGAAAGGATAGTCTCTTCTCTGCTCTGATCCTTTGTGTGAGACAACAGAAAAGTATTGTTTAAACTGTGGGTGAGAGACCCCAGGACTGCTGCAGCCCTTCTACAAGTTTTTATTTATTTATTTTTACATTACTTATTCAAACATATGATAAGCTTTAAAAAAGACAAGTGAAATACTGCAGTCCAATGTATGTAGACACATCTGTGTTATCAGTTCACATCTCTGTTATTAGACCTGGCCCATAAATAGACAACTTCATGGACCAAATGGCAGACTTCAATGGAGTTGCAATTGGATATAATTTGTAATACTGGCCAGAAAACAAGAACTCCATTTCACACAAAAAATTGAGGTTTTGAAATCTGTTTCCATTCTGTATTGGAATGAAAATGAGACCTTTTGAAATGTTTTGTGCGGGGAAAAAAATGTGAGCGATAGAGAGAGCAATACACCCCAGAATATCCTGGTAGGTAGGGCATTCACCTGGGATGTGAGAGACACAGCTTACATTCCCTGCTTTAAATCAGGCAGAGGAGGGACTTTAACCTGAGCCTTCCACATCCCAGGTGAGTATCCTAACCATTGGGCTATTGACTATTCTGCAGGTTCTCACTCCGGTTTTTATCAGAAATTCCATGCTGGAACTGAGATACCTTCCTGATGAATCAGTATTTTCCAGTGAAAAAGGTTTCATTACAAAATTCCCAGTCAGTTCTAATAATTTGTACCTACGCTTGGGTTTAACAGCCTAAACAAACAAACAGAAATACAGTCAAAAGGAGATGTGAGTCATGTGATCTGTTTCTGAGTATATCTGAGGTACTTTTGAGAATTTGTGGACACCACTGCTATGCAGTCTGCATTGTTACTGGTGCATATAATGACAAAATTTCAGATGTTTTGGCTGGCTAGGGAAACCCTGAAAGGTTTGGCTAAGCTTCAGAAAAAGATTCAAACCTTTTGCTTTTGCCCTCCTTCCTCTTCCTACCTTCCACGTCAATCAGATTCTCTCTCCCTTCAACCTCTGTCCTTTCTCTCCTCTCACCCACCAATTTCTTTTTTCCTCCCCATTAGTACATTGAGTTCTACATAACCTTTCCCTTTGATGATATTTCATTGGGTCAGGAATTCTGGTGTGCTCTTTTCTGGGCCTTGCCCAGCTATTGCATCTGTATCTGTGTGCATCCTCTAGGGCTTATGAGGGAGACCAGGTTTGTGATAGCTGACGACACAATAACAGGAATTTTCAGGGAAAGTGGGATATTCTTCAGGAGGTGAGGAAAAATGGAAGAGGTCACATATAAGGACCTACAAAAGTATGGTGTGATTAAAGTTATAGACCTAAGAATCAGTCTGAGCTGCTGTTATGTGTTTCAGAGTAGATTTTCCCATTCTTAAGCTCATTGCATCCTGCACTGTGTTTGGGAGCTAGGTAGTACAGTGGATTGGAGTTGGTGCATAAGTCTTATTTCTATATTATTTTTGTTGGATAAGGGTGGCACATTATCCATAGACCAAAAGTCCTCCTTTCAGCTACAGAACAGGTACTGGTAGGGCATTCGTCTCACGCACGCTTGACCAACATGTTTCTATCCTGCTCTGGAGAGACCACTCATACATAAAGATAACCGAGGAGTTAAATCTCAATGCTCATTTATCCATGTTTAAAGAGCCCACAAGTTAAGGGCTTCAGTGAAGCTCTGATGCCCCCAAAACCTTGCACAGTCCCTCTAAGTAGGGACAAATTTCACTTTATATGTGTTAGTATTGTCTAGGAGCATAGAATTGCCATGCCCAACCATACCAGTGTTACATTTAGTCAGGAGTCCTGTCTCTGGCAGACAAGTACCAGATTCTTCAGAGGAAGATGCAGGAAACTCTGTAGTGCACCATAATGGACTGAACTGCTTCTAGTGGAAATCATGTCTAACTTCCATCAGCTAGTGGATGGTTTATGCCTTGAAGCATAAAAGCTTATATCCCTTTATAAAAATGTGTTTACCTAATCTTATCTACTATAACTGTGAATGTTCTCATTATATTCAGAGATCTGGAGCAAAATCTGTAGATCATGATGAAAAGTGAGTTTGGAAGTACCTTATTTTTATTCCTACAGTACATCTGTTGACACTGCAAAATTGTCAAATTGTTGAGCACAATTGGCAATTTCTAAAAGAGCAAGAATATCCTGCCTGCTACAAGACACCCGACCCCCATCCACTGTGTGTCTCATTTCATTGCCCCAGGCAGACAAACACCATCAGAATTTTGTTGAACACCAAGATTCATTCCCCCACTCTGGACGGCTGCTGTGAAATATCATTTAGCATCATGGTTAATCAGCACTTGCTTGACCACCAGTGCTGTGTTGTTTAGCTACCAGATAGTTCTGTTACCCTGTTTCCCCGAAAATAAGACATTCCCTGAAAATAAAACCTACTTCCAGTTTTGCCTCTCGCTGTAATATAAGACATCCCCCGAAAATAAGACCTCCCCGATAATAAGGCCACCCCGGAATATAAGGCCCTGAAGCTCCAGGAAAAATAAGACCTCCCCTGAAAATAAGACCTAGCGCATCTTTGGGAGCAAAAATTAATATAAGACACTGTCTTATTTTCGGGGAAACACGGTAGACACTATAGCTCACTATACTTTCCTTCCTATTTATTTACTTCATCCTCCACAAGAGAGCAAAAGACATTTGTAGCATGTATTTGTTCTGGTATTTTTTAGTTTACTTCTTACTGAACTCTAACATGGGGCACACATTAACTTCAGTTTCTTAGAAACATTACTAATTCTGATATTATTTTGCTTGCTGACATGTTTTGTAGTTGTGTACATCTAGAGCAGTGGTTCCCAAACTGGGGTTCATGAACCCCTGGAGGTTCACGAAATGTTACAGGGGGTTCTCAGGAAAAAATTCCCTAATGGCGGACAGAGCTGTCCCTAGGGACCCCGGGCAGCACGGGGCAAGCAGCACGGAGCCCCTATCACACTTCAAGACTCCTTATAAGAAATGGAAAGGGAGGTGGATATTTTTTGCTGTTTTTTAAAAATGAAATAGGCAGCTAGTATTGTTTTTAAAATTATGAAGAAGAAGTTTAAGCTTTGTTGTAATGTGTGTTGTTTGCCTGGGCTGCTCAAGACCTGAATACTTGTGTACGAGGAACTCTGAGTTGGCTTCTTAAATCCCTTCCTGCTGTTTCACATCTGATACTCCTTGATGAACCATAGGAGCCTTGTCTTATAACAGGCTTATTCAAAGTGATACAAGCTACCAAAGTGAGATCTTGGAAGAGTGTTGCCGTTTTCATAATGTAATAAAAATACGGTAATGATAAATAATAATAGTGTGTAATAAGCATGTCAAAAACAAATTTTATATTTCCAAGATCACTGCTTTTATAATTTATACTCAGGTAAAGGAGAAAATCCCTAGAAATATTCATTTTTAGGAAGGGGTTCGTGAGACTTGACATTTTAGTGAAAGGGGTTCACAGGTTGTTAAAGTTTGGGAACCACTGATCTAGAGTAACCAGATGTCCCAATTTTATCAGGACTGTCCTGATATTAGGGATTGTGACTTCTGTAGGACCCTATTATCCCCCTCCCCCTGGTCCCAATTTTTCACCCTTGCTATCTGGTCACCCTATGTATTTCATGCACATAATTATGGTGGATCATCTAAATATATTGAAGAAATATATATCTCAAATATAGTTGAATTAATAGCTTTTTAGAGACTGCAGTCTAGGGTGATACATTTTAGGTTGCAGTGCCATCAACATACTGATAATTCTCAACCCTATGTCTCTTTATCACATATAACAGGTGCAGTTCTCTTGCCTTCCCACTGTCGTATAAAATGAGATCTGGAAGATGAGCTAGCTGCGGCTTAATCTAGATATGAAAGAGGTGATGCTGCTTGTCAGAGAAAGCAACTGGATCTGTTGCTGTGATTGTCCCATTAGTGTGATGTGTCACTTGCCAAAGAGGTTTTCAAGCACAGGTTTTTTTATCACTACTAAAGCTCTTGTAATTCATAGCCCCCTTTCCCATCAGCAATTTCCAAAGAGATTGAAGAGTAAGGCAAACTTGGCCACATTTTTGTCACTTTTAGCGGGGACTACTGTGATGTGTTCTACTTCAGGAGACACTTCAAAACCACACAAAAACTTAAGGATGGGAAAATGTGGACTCCCACATTAAGTGGAGTGGGTCAGTGCCATATGAGTACACTTCCCCTCTGCTTTGTACACTGTACTGCCTTTTCGTTTGCCTCTGAGTGCAAGTCAAGAAAAGATGTTTCCCACAGCATTTTCACAGACTTCCTAATAACAAAGTTCTTCCTGCAGTTTCATTAAAGAAACATTTGGACAATGGAAAGCAAGTAGGTATGTGATCCTGAAAATCCAAGTGATGAACTCTAGAGCCATTTGACTATTAATCCTGCACCTTTGACTACCTCACCTGCACTGACCACTGACCCATCTTAACTGAGCATCCTTCTAACAATCTAAGTCCCAGAGACGTTTCAAACCACCACCATGCATAATAATAGAACAATTTGCAAAAGTGATATTCTTCCTTTCCCCACCATCTAAGAAGTAATTTTCAGTAGGAAAGAAGGCTAATCCTGGGGTTCAACAAAACTTCATAGTAGGACAGGTATTTATCTATCTGTGAAAGGAGGAAAAGAGGGAAGTGCAAAATACATTGAGGAAACATTAATTTAATTTAGTCAAAACTAGAGGGGATATTGAGGGGCTGAAAGAAGACCTAACAAAGCTAGGCATAGAGAAGGCTGTTCAGCTGTTCATACTATATTTGCGTTCCATTAACCACAAAAAATGAGGACACCCAGTTAAATGAAAAGTAACAAATTTCAGATTGATTAAAGGAAATTATTTGATTTACACAATAAATGATTAACCTATGGTACTCACTGACAAATATTTTACTGAGATGAAGAATTTATGCCTGGACTGTGCAAGTCAATGCAACTCCAGACAGACAAAGTCTTTTGTGCTAAAAAATTTGAAAATTGGGGGAATTGATGGGATTAGATATTATTAGTATTAGTAATAATACTAATAATTATTAGTATTAATTAATAAAAGCTAGAAGTAAAATGACTAGAATAAACTGTTTAAAGGAAAACAGACTTCGGGGCATAAAATCAAACACTAACTGCCATGAGTTAGGAAAAAATTTTCCTCATAGACATTTCATTAAATAATTGCCCATTATGAAATTACTTTATGCATTCTTCTAAAACATCTGATATTAGGGCTGGAGACAGAACACCAGACTACATGGTTCATTGGTCTAATCTTGTAAGGGAATTGTTATGTTAACACTCATGCTTGGACTAATGTTAAAGGTCTTATAATTCTTTATCCAAGCTAGCTAGAAATAGGGGCTTTAACTGAGTTATAAAGACTAGAGATGGTTAACTAATATTTGCAAATAGTTTGTTCACTCTTCTTTCTTCCAATCAGTGAATCAATTATTCATATTGGCGCCTTGTCTGGTGCCTTAACCACAAGACCATTTTTTTTCATAAAACCACTCTTCCATGGTAGTGTGATGCCAGTTACACAGCCCTCAAAGAGAGGGAAAGATAGCTATATTTATTCATTGTGAATTGAAGTAAATGTCAGTTCTGCCATTTGAATTCATCAGTGTAGGATCAAAGCTGTATTGCGGTGATGGGCACCACATAAAAACCCTGAAAGTGGCAGAGGAACATGGCAAATAATACCCACTGAACATTTTTAAAATGAAAGAATTTCTGAAACAAGAGTTCTTTGGTTTTCTCTTTTCTGTAAAGTTTGACATAATCAACAGTCATGATGAGTTTTTGTGATACAAAGGTTTTATTGACATGTATTTGGGATGTCCTGCATCACACATTCATTGGCTATTTGAGGGGCAAAATCATTCTGGGTCAGACAAAACATTTCATTTTAATACAACTGAAACATTTCAGTGCTGACACTTTCTTAATATTCTTGAATTTTTAAAAATAAAATTAAAGGAAATTTTAAGTAATTTCAACCTGATAAGTCTAAACATTTTATTTTGAAGATGTGAGAGTGATATGCTTTTACATTTATTCATTAATTATATTTGGACATTTAAAAAAACAGTTTGGCAAAACTGAAGTGAATTCATGAAATATTTTGATTTTGCTCAATCTGCACATTTTGCCAAGAAAAGTTACAGCCGAAAAATTTCACTCAACTACATTCATGAGTAGTACAGTATTCATACTGGTGAAAATTTGATATCACACCATCACATATTTTCTCGTTGTCTCATATATATTCAGTACCCAACAATTTTGTTAATGCAGTGTTAAGGCTGACTGGTTACTCTTCCAGAAAGTCAGATGCACCTGTACTTAAACCCCTGAAAACCAGGAAATACTGGTAGACTTTTTCATAATAATAATGGTAATGTCTCTCCACACCTTAGCAATTGTGGTGTTACCTCCCATTCTCACTGTAGCACACCTTATTGGTTACTGGTGAAAATATTGCTTAAAACTAAAGGCAGTTAAAAAGATGATTAATTGGTCTTTGAGAAGTCAATCAGTATTATTCAAAATGTGATAATATGATTTAGAGTTTCTAACATTTTAAACCAAAACAATTTTATTCAATCCCCTTTTTAGACTTCAGGTAGGGGAAAGGCTATTTTGATTTGATTAAAATAATTCTTCCCTTCCCATAAGACTAGCTTCTTAAACACTTCTTACAGAACAATTCATAATATGTAGAATTGCAAATGTGGCATGGGACTTCTTGTCAGTTGTTAAATGTGCATGTTCTTGTTTAAGCAAAGAAACAAAAGATGGAAATTTTATAGTGGAAGAGATTACACTGCACTCCTCTTCACACAATATTGTGATGTTTTGGAAATGAAATTCTGTTTTCTTTCTCTCTCTGTGTGTATATGCTGCTTACCCATTATAGTAAAAGCTAAAACAAGAACCATTTTGTTTCATGAAACACACAAAAGTAGCTGTCTACATCTCTAATACTTGGAACTCTGTTGCACAACATACTTAGTTTGCTTGAGTAATCAACTTAAAGTAGCAGTGCAGTAATGTCAGTCACCAGTCATGCAAGCTGAACTTCATTATACAGTAATTGCACATTTGATACACTAAAAGCGAAGGGAAGCAGTGTTTCATTGTACTTACCATGAAATAAACATGTATTACTCATTCACTTAGTTACTACATTGGGGATTGGTCCTGCTTTGAGCAGGAGGTTGGACTAGATGATCTCCTGAGGTCCCTTCCAACCCTGATATTCTATGATTTTATTTTGTAGCATTATTATAGACATTGCCATTTTGCTTTGAGGTTCAATGAGTGATTTATTAGGTAGTGACGTGCAGATGTTTATTAAAAATGTTAAAATAAACTTCTTCTGAAATGAACTATTACATACTTTACAGGAGGCTGTCTTTCTCACATTCTTAGTTTTAAAAGTTTTAAAAGCTGTGCTATGCTACTTTCAGGAAACTTTTAAACCTTTCAGTGTCACAGAAGAGAGGTCATACTATCATCACCATTTAAGAAAAAGACAATGGGGACCTACATTGTAGAGCAGTATCTGAAAAATCCCATTCATGGCTATTCCAACTGGGCAACTGAATCTGTTAGCACGCCTGTGGCCTCCCCCTGTCATTCCTCCATCATGGCATACTATGCAGTCTTGGCAGCAGAAGAAAGTGTGCCACCACCTTTACATTGCTGCTTCATCTTCTTTGGCTGGTGCAGCCTCTGTGAGTATGTCTACAAGGCAGCTGGGAACAAGTTTCCATGTGCAGGCAAACAGCCTCTTGCTAGCGGGGCTTGAGCTAGCATGCAAAACTAGCAGTCTGGATGTTGTGTCTCAGGCAGCAGCTCAGCCTCTCAAGCTCACTCCCCTCACTAGGGTCTGAGCTCAGGCTTGCCCGAGTCTCTGCCAGAGCCACAGCATCTACACTGGTATTTTTTGTGTGCTACTTTGAGCCCTGATAGTCCAAGACTCTCTGCTCAAGCTGGGAGATTCTCTCCTAGGGCCAGTGTAGACATATCCTCTGTGGTATAGAAGTTATTGTGCTTGCCTCCACCTCCATGCTAGTACACCAAAACAATACAGTGCAAGAAATATGAAATCACACCAATGAGGTGTCATCTTCAGAAATCTGGAGGGGAAGTGTCATTGCAGAGAAAGAAACAGGTGCTTGGAAATTTTAGAAAATGTTAAATCTCTTTTTATTCTTGTAATGTAAAAACATAGTGAAATTATTCTGGGATATTTAATAAATAAAACTAAAATAAAGTAACTTCTCATTTTACAGCATATTCTGGATGTATTACTGTGTACAAGGTCAAGGGCTGAGGAAGTGGTTTCTTGAACGACTAAAAACCAAATGAAACAAGCCTTATGGATAGGGTGGAAGCGGTAGATGTGGTATATCTTGACTTTGGTAAAGCTTTTGATACTGTCTTGCATGACCTTCTCATAAACAAATTTGGGATATGCAACCTAGATGGAGCCATTATAAGGTGGGTCCAAAACTCATTGGAAAACCATTTTTTATCAGTGGGTTGGTGGGAGGAGGGATAGCTCAGTGGTTTGAGGCTTGGCCTGCTAAACCCAGGATTGTGAGTTCAATTTTCAAGGGGGCATTTAAGGATCTGGGGCAAAAAAAAAAAAAGAAGGAAAAAAATCAGTCAGGGTCCTGCTAGTGAAGGCAGAGGACTGGACTCAATGACCTTTCAAGGTCCCTTCCAGTTCTATGAGATAGGTATATCTCCATATATTATATTTTTTTGGTTCACAGTCATGCTGGAAGGGCATAACAAGTGGGATCCCACAGGGATCCATTCTGGGTCCAGTTCTGTTCTATATCTTCATCAGTGGTTTAGATAATGGCATAGAGAGTACACTTATAAAGTCTGCAGACAATACCAAGCTTGGAGGGGTTGCAAGTGATTTGGAGGATAGGATTAAAATTCAAAATGATTTGGACAAACTGGAGAAATGGTATGAATTAAACAGGATGAAATTCAATAAGGACAAATGCAAAGTATTCCATCTAGCAATCAGTTGCACACATACAAAATGGGAAATGACTGCCTAGGAAAGAATACTGCAGAAAGGGATCTGGTGGGGAGGGGGGGAGTCATAGTGGACCATAAGCTAAATATGAGTCAACAGTGTAGCACTGTTGCAAAAAAAACAAACATCATTCTGGGATGTATTAGCAGGAGAGTTGTAAGCAAGACACGAGAAGTAATTCTTCCGCTCTACTCTGTGCTGATTAGACCTCAACTGGAGTATTGTGTCCAGTTCTGGGTGCCACATTTCAGGAAAGATGTGGACAAATTGGAGAAAGTGCAGAGAAGAGCAACAAAAATGATTAAAGGTCTAGAAAACATGAGCTATGAGGGAAGATTGAAAAAACTGGGTTTGTTTAGTCTAGAAAAGAGCAGACTGAGAGGGGACATGATAACAGTTTACAAGTACATAAAAGGTTTTTACAAGGAGGAGGGGAGAAAAATTGTTCTTCTTAACCTCTGAGGCTAGAACAAGAAGCAATGGGCTTAAATTGCAGCAAGGGAGGTTTAGGTTGGACATTAGGAAAAACTTCTTAACTGTCAGGGTGGTTAAGCACTGGAATAAACTGCCTAGGGAGGTTATGGAATCTCCATCATTGGAGATTTTTAAGAGCAGGTTAGACAAACATCTGTCAGGGATGATCTAGATAACACTTTGTCCTGCCATGAGTGCAGGGGACTGGATTAAATGACCTCTCGAGGTCCCTTCCAGTCCTATGATTCTATGATACTATCTGAATTTGCCATCCTCTTGGCTCAAACTCCACTCTCAATAAAGAACTCTGATTTTATTTGTCTTCATTGTTTTTAGATTTCTACATTCAAAGATAAGACTGCTTGTCAATGGCTTTAAGGTAAGAACACATTTTTACCAAAATATGTGTTTGGGTGGGTCTGTTATATATTAGAAACACATTTATATTGCACAACTCCCTGTGTTTAATCCAAACCTTCCCCAACAAACATCTACAAGACAGAAAATAGAAATTTAAGACAAAGATATTAGTGAAAAACAAAGTCAAATCATGACCTATATTAAAAAAAATATCTCCCAAGAGCTGCTCTCCTCCCTAAAAAAATGTTTGCCTAATATACTTTCTTCCTGGTTACAGGATTTTTTCAGTAGAAATGAGAAGCATGTTTTTTTTTTACTTTTCACAGTGGGCTAGGATATCAGATTATTCTCAGTTCAAAGTAGAGATGAAAGCCACTACAAAAATATATGGCTGCTCTTTTTCTAAGAAAAAGTCTTTGTAGAGATGATATGGTATCCGGTATTGTACGCAACCATTCTATACAGAGCAGTTTGTTTTTAGGAGGGGAAATAAGAGAATAACATTGGTTGAAGCTACAAGGGACTGTAGAGGTGGAATGGGCCAGATATTGAGTAGTGCAGAAGCCCAGTGGTTTCAGACCTGTGGGACCTTTGCAGGGGCCTGGGCAGTTGTCAGGATGGCATGGTAGCCACTGTATTCTTGGGACTTGAAGAAGCCTAGAAGGGATAGGTAGCTCATAAAAATGAACTTCCTCCCTTCTCCCTCCCTTTCTGTCTCTCTTTCCCTTGCAGGGATCATGGAGCTTACTTTGCGCTAGCCAATGCAGGGGGGAGCAGAAAAAGGTGTACCTCTGTGCCCCTCAAAAAACAAACAAACTACTTTTCCTATACAGTACTGAGAGGAGGATTGTGTGCCATTTCGCTGACCTGACCTCTGACTGCCCTGGCATTGAGCTATCCACTGTATTTCTGTCCTGATAACTCCATTTTGGAGCTGTCACTTGGCTCCTCTGGTCTCCTAGCTATGTTCTGCTGGTGAGAGACCCATTTCTGTCCAGATTGGTGAGCAGCTTACTGCAGGACTGAAATGGGACTGTCAGAATCAAATTAGGGTAAAAGTAAGATTGCAGATTCATGAGGCAGAAGAAATGGCAAATAGAGAGAGCCTGTAATTTTTCAACAGCTTAATGGAAAATAACATCCTTGTTAAAGGGGAAAACATGAATAGCACTGTCAGCTTGCCAACCTGAGCCTTGCAATTAAATAAGCTTCAGTTCCACTCACTTTTTGCCAGTTTTTTGAGAGGGGAGAAATATTCTTTTGATTGGGGAAAAAGTGTAAAACTTTATTTTTAATATGGCTCAACTAAAGATTAACTAAAGGACTACTCAAAAAGAACAGTGAGCAAGAGGTAACAACGGATACATAAAAAAGATTGGCTATTATGCAATTAAATAATTTTTGGTGAGTACTTAAATTAACTCACCATTTGCTGAACTCACCCTTCAGACGTGAATGTATCAATATACTTAACTGAAAGGAACAGAAGTGGCTCCCTTTGAAGTCAATGGCAATACACCCATTGGCTTCAATAGTGGAGGGCACATCCCTCACACAGGACCTGAAGGGTTTAATGTGGGCCTGAGAGACCAATGAACAAACCTGGCAGCACCTGGGAGAGATAAAAAGCCAGACTTAACTTATAATGAAGGCCTGATGGGTAGGGGCTGGGTGATTATAAAACCAGGAAGTTAGCAGCAGAAGGGGGCTGTAGAGAAAGAGACTCTGCAGTCACTCTCTGGGGGGGATAGAAGCAGCAAGAAATGGTCCAGGAAGGCAGCAAAGAATCTGAGGGAGTAGACCTTGGCTTCTAGCTACAGGGTCCCTGGGCTGGAACCCAGAATGGGCTGGGTTCCCCTACCAGCCACAAAGGAAGGTGGGCTGAAACCTCAGAGGTAAGCGGTGTAAGGGATCATGGAGCCCAGAGGCAGACAGAAGATCTGCTATAAGGTCATTGGTCTATAGCTTGAGTGGACTCTCTGTTATCATGGAAGGGGGGACTAACATATGACCTGGATGGAGGGCCAACTTGTGAGAAGAGAGATCACTGCAGTGATGAAGTGACTGTTGACAGGGGTTGATCTATGGAGCGACAGCTACTATGCCATGCCTGGCCACACAGAGGTGCATGTGTGTTGAGTGAACCCCTTCACAGGTCCTGATCCTGCAAAGCACTTAGTCACAAGCCATCTCATTGACTTCAGTGGGACAACTCATATGTTTAGGTGCTTTACTGGCTGGGGGCTGGGCCTTCCAGCCAACTTTAGATGAGAGAAAACCTGGAGAGGCAGAACTAATGACATATGAGGAATAGATACAAATGTAGCAACACCATCCCATGGTAACTAAAACTCCATTTAAAATGCTCAAGCATGGTTCAGCTTCTCCAATAGAAATATTCTTGAGAGGGTGTCAGGGCCAGAAAACCAGAGACATTCCTGGGGTCACTACATCAGGGAACATGGAGTTTTTCATAGAAGATTAGGGTTGGAAGAGACCTCAGGAGGTCATCTAGTCCAACCCCCTGCTCAAAGCAGGACCAACCCCAACTAAATCATCCCAGACAGGGCTTTGTCAAGCCAGGCCTTAAAACCTCTAAGGATGGAGATTCCACCATCTTCCTAGGTAACCCATTCCAGTGCTTCAACACCCTCCTAGTGAAATAGTTTTTCATAATATCCAACCCAGATCTCCCCCACTGTAACTTGAGACCATTGCTTCTTGTTAAGTCATCTGCCACCACTGAGAACAGCCTAGCTCCATCCTCTTTGGAACCCCCTTCAGGTAGTTGAAGGCTGCTATCAAATCCCCCCTCACTCTTCTCTTCTGCAGACTAAATAAGCCTCTCCTCATAAGACATGTGCTCCAGCCCCCTAATCATTTTCATTGTCATCCGCTGGACTCTCTCCAATTGGTCCACATCCTTTTCATAGTGGGATGCCCAAAACGGGATGCATTACTCCAGATGTGTCCTCACCAGTGCCAAATAATCACTTCCCTTGATCTCCTGGCAATGCTCCTACTAATGCAGCCCAATATGCCGTTAGCCTTCTTGGTAAAAAGGGCACACTGTTGACTCATATCCAGCTTCTCGTCCACTGTAATCCCCAGGTCCTTTTCTGCAGAACTGCTACTTTGCCAGTTGGTTCCCAGCCTGTAGCAGTGCACGGGATTTTTCTGTCCTAAGTGGAGGACTCTGCACTTGTCCTTGTTGAATCTCATAAGATTTCTTTTGGCCCAATCCTCCAATTTGTCTAGTTCACTCTGGACCCTATCCCTACCCTCCAGCTTATCTACTTCTCCCCCCAGCATAGTGTCATCCACGAACGTGCTGAGGGTGCAATCCATTCCATCGCCCAGATCATTAATGAAGATGTTGAACAAAACCAGACCCAGGACCGACCCTTGGGGCACTCTGCTTGATACCAGATGCCAACTAGACATCGAGTCATTGATCACTACCCATTGATCCCAACGATCTAGCCAGATTTCTATCCACCTTATAGTCCGTTCATCCAATCCATACTTTTTTAACTTGCTGACAATAATACTGTGGGAGACCGTATCAAAAGCTTTGCTAAAGTCAAGGAATAACACATCCACTGCTTTCCCCATATCCACAGAGCCAGTTATCTCATCACTGAAAGCCAATCGGGTTGGTCAGACACAGGGGAGTTGGAACCATTTTTATAGTGGGGGTGCTGAAATCCATTGAACCAAACTGTAAACCCTGTATATGGTGGAAATCACTTCAAGCCAGGGAGTGGTGCAGCACCCTCAGCACCCATAGTTCCAGCACCTATGGTCAGGCATGACTTGACCTTGGTGAATCCATGTTGACTGTTCCTGATCCCCTTCCTCTCCTCCAGGTGCTTCAAAATAAACTCCTTGAGGACCTGCTCCATGATCCTTCCAGGACTGAGGTCAGGCTGACCAGTCTGTAGTTCTCCTGATTCTCCTTCTTCCCTTTTTTAAAGATGGGCACTATATTTGTCTTTTTCCAACTGCCTGGGACCTCCCCTGATCACCATGAGTTTTCAGAGATAATGGCCAATGGCTCTGCAATCACATCAACCAACTCCCTCAGCACCCTCGGATGCATTAGATCTGGACCCATGGACTTGCGCATGTCCAGCTTTTCTAAGAAGTTCGTAACCTTTTCTTTCACCACTGAGGGCTGCTCACCTCCTCCCCATACTGTGCTGCCCAGTGCAGCAATCTGGGAGCTGACCTTTTCTGTGAAGAGTGGGGCAAAAAAAGCATTGAGTACTTCACCTTTTTCCACATCATCTGTTACTAGGTTGCCACCTCCATTCAGTAAGGGTCCCACACTTTCCCTGACTTTTTTCTTGTTGCTAACATAAATGTAAAAACCCTTCTTGTTACCCTTCACATCCCTTGCTAGCTGCAACTCCAATTGTGCTTTGGCCTTCCTGATTACACCCCTGCATGATCAAGCAATATTTTTATACTCCTCCCTAGTCATCTGTCCAAGTTTCCACTTCTTGTAAGCTTCCTTTTTGTGTTTAAGCTCTCTGTTAAGCGAAGCTGATCACCTGCCATATTTGCTATTCTTTCTGCACATCATGATGGTTTGTTCCTGTGCCCTCAATAGGGCTTCTTTAAAATACAGCAGCTCTCCTGGACTCCTTTCCCCCTCATATTAGCCTCCCAGGGGATCCTGCCCATCAGTTCCCTGAGGGAGTCAAAGTCTGCTTTTCTGAAGTCCAGGGTCTGTATTTTGCTTCTCTCCTTTCTTCCTTTTGTCAGGCTCCTGAACTCGATCATCTCATGGTCATTGCTGCCCAGGTTGCCACCCACATCTACATCACCTACCAATTCTTCCCTGTTTGTGAGCAGCAGGTCAAGAGGATCATGGCCCCTAGTTGGTTCCTCCAGCACCTGCACCAGGAAATTGTCCCCAACACTTTCCAAAAACTTCCTGGACTGTCTGTGCACTGCTGTATTGCTCTCCCAGAAGATGTCAGCGTGATTGAAGTCGCCGATGAGAACAAGGGCCTATGATCTGGAAACTTCTGTTAGTTGTCCGAAGAAATCTTGGTTTACCTCATTGTCTTGGTCTGGTGGTCTATATCAGACACCCACCACAACATTATTCTTGTTGCTCTCCTCTAAACTTAACCCAAAGACTCTCAACAGGCTTTTCTCCAGTTTCTAAGCAATCATACCTCTCTCTTACATACAGTGCAACTCCCCCACCTTTTCTGCCCTGCCTGTCCTTCCTGAACAGTTTATACCCATCCATGACAGTGCTCCCATCATGTGAGTTACCCCACCAAGTCTCTGTTATTCCAATCACATCATAGTTCCTTGACTGTACCAGGACTTCCAATTCTTCCTGTTTGTTTTCCAGGCTTCTTGTGTTCGTGTAACAAGCGCCTAAGATAACTAGCCAATTGCCCTACTTTCTCAGTATGAATAAGGAGGCCTCCCATGTTGCACTCTCCTCCTTGTGTTTTCTCCCAGTATCCCACTTTCCCACTTCCCTCTAGGGTTAGGTCACTATCCCACGGCGAACCTAGTTTAAAGCCCTCCTCACTAGGTTAGCAAGCCTGCCTGCAAAGATGCTCTTCCCTCTCTTCGTTAGGTGGATCCCATCTCTTCCTAGCAATCCTTCTCCTGGAACAACATCCCATGGTCGAAGAATCCAAAGCCCTCTCTCTGACACCACCTGCATAACCACACATTTACCTCCACAATTAGATGGTCCCTGCCTGGGCCTTTTCCTTGAACAGGGGAGGATGGATGAGAACATGACTTCACCTCAAACTCCTTTATCCTTCTTCCCAGAGCCATGTAGTCTGCAGTGACCCACTCAAGGTCATTATTGGCAATATCATTGATGCCCACGTGGAGAAGTAGGAAGGGGTAGCGGTCCTAGGGCTTGATCAGTCTCGACAGATCCCATCACATCCTGAATTTTAGCTCCAGGCAAGTAGCACACTTCTCGATTCTCCCGATCTGGGCAGCAGATGGATGATTCCGTCTTCCTTAAGAGGGAGTCCCCAACCACCACCACCCATCTCCTGCTCTTGGGAGTGGTGGTTATGGAACCCCCATCCCTAGGACAATGCATCCCATGCCTTCCGGTTGATGGGGTCTCCTTCTGATCTCTTCCCTCAGATCACTCTTCCAAACCATTCTCCCCCATAGTACCTGTGCAGAGAGCCTGAAAATGGTTTCTTACCTCTATCTGTTTTGGGGGTACATGGGTTTTCCTCTTTCTTCTTCTGGAGGTCACATGCTGCCAATTTTCTTCCCCGTTCTGCACTGCTCTCTCTGATTCTTCAGCATGCTGTGTCTGCAGTACCCAATGCTGACTTCTATCCAGAAAATCTTCATTTTCTCTGATGCAACACAGAGTTGATACTTGCATCTCTAGTCCTTTAACCTTCTCTTCCAATATGGAGACCATCTTGCACTTCGTTCAGATGAAGTCACTTCTATCCTCTGGGAGAAAGACAAACATGGCACATCCTGTGCAGGTCCAACAGCTGATCGCTCACTATCCATAATGTTTTCCTTCTAAGAGTCTCTTCAGATGTTGTATTTACTGCTTACAGAAGCCTGAAAGGCAAAAACTCTGTGGGAACTCCCCCCCAGGCGAGGTTCGTTTTTTGTCTCCATGGAAATGCTAGTTTTTCTTACCCAAACTTGGAGATCCCAGGAGATGCACAGGTAGCCAGGACCCTCTGCCAGGAAACCCTGTGCTGCTTTATTATCAATGTTATGACTTGAGTCCCATAAAGTACAGCTATTCAGAACACTTTCCTTTTATACAAGTCTTGTAACTTGGAGATTTTCTTTCTCCATGGAAAGTAAATGAAGTATACACTTGGCTCAGAAAAAACGGAAATAAAGAAAGTTCTATATGATGTGTCTGATTAGAGAGACTGGAATGAAAATAACTAGGAAAGTACTTGCACTTCATATATTTGTATTCATCCCATCCGACTATGAATGGCGATGATCCAGCTCAGCTAAATATGACTAGTTTCAACATCTCTCAGTGAATAACATACTGTAGGGGAAGCAAATTTCCTGGGCCTATCAATAGCAGAAAAATACATCAAGCAAGATTTTACAAGACATTCTCCTGGGTAAACAATCTTCATTTTTTCCAGATTAATTATTGCAATTAGGACCGCAAGCACTCTGAAGCAAGGACTATTCTTGTTACTTTTCTGTATTGCACCTAGCACAATAGGGTAACTGCACCTAGCAAAAAAGCAAGGCGCTAGGCCAAAGCTACAACTCATAATTACCAAGCATATAGAACTCATACAGTATTTCTAACACCATGACAGAGTTTCAAGTTTAAAAAAAATCCTGCCTACAGAGATTGTATGAGTCATCCTGTTTGCATCAAAATTTGCTGTCATATCTAGAGGAAATAACTAATTCAACTACAAGAATAAAGCTTTATTACAGCCTTTATAAAGGATTTAAGGACTACATTAAGTAGTGCAGTAATCGAGACTATTTTTTTTCAATGGCACCTTACATATGAAAGGTTTTCCAGTGCTCTGCACAAAGGGTGCAGCTGCACCAGAAGCATACAGAGCAATTTCATGCATTTGGCAACAGCATCCCCAGAGACCTAGATTTTGGAACTTATTTTATTATAGGGGAGGTGTGTGGGGGGGAAGTACGTTGTCCAAAAATTGTTTTAGATGAGGGAGAGACAAGACAACCTGGTTATCTTCTTGGCTTTCTGAAAGCGCTAATGGATCTTTAACACCCTTTGACACAACTTTGAAGTAGGAGTAGACCTTATTTTTGTATCTCCTTTAAAGGAAGGAACCTCTAATCCTCCCTCAGCACTTCACAGGTCCCTTGACCAGACAACCTGCATGGGTGTAAGGGAGAACACTGAATTTTTGTTTTATCAAAGTTTACAATTGTATGTTTTCTGCATACCTTCTTACAGTCTCTGAGTTGTCACAGCTGATGCTTCCTCCTATGATGTGACTGTAGTGAACGACAGTTACCAGCAGCCACCAGTGCTGCCAACATTCTCAATAAACACTTGCTTAAACAAAACTTATGGAAACTAAAGCCAGTGTTGGTGGGCAGCTGGGAATTATAGTATATTGCACAGTATTGCCCACTCATGACTTTTTTCCTTAAAGTCCTATCTGCCAGAATCATGTGATTACAATGAGAATCTCGGCTTTCATTAATAGCAAAACATTTCTAGGTCTAATGATTGAGGAGAAAAGCTTGAACACATGGCACAATTTCAGCATAAAGGTTCAAGCCAGCTGACAAACAAGTCGCACTTTTTAAGCCCATATTATGATTGGGAGGGGAGGGGGACTGATTTTTTTGAACGCTTGGAGTTGGCAATACTGACATGGTCACCAGGGATAAAGCTTCTAAACAGTATTGTGAAATCCTGTCTTGGGCAAGTGCTTGATATATTTACCTCTGTCTCTTCTACACATTGACAATACTTGTAAAGCTTGTCATGCCAGTAAAATATTGTAGGAAATGAATTGTGTTCTCACACACACACAAGGATTTATCCAGAAACATTTTGTGAGAGACCTCATTTAATCAAGAATTGTTATGATATTCCTGCACCTCCTTCCCAAAATGTGAATTTAAAGAAAACAATATGCAATGGTCTAGTCTACAGCAGCCCTGGCTCAAAGTCTGTTAGCATATAAACCTGTTTGTTAGCCTGAAATAGAATTTTGGGGTTTGACTTTTAATACTCTTAGATCCTTACTAACATGTGTGAAGAACAAAGGACAAAGATGCTGAGTGTTGCATTTCCCACAACCAGATGGGGCTTTTAGTACAATGAGACAGATAAGGGATGGAGCTAAAAGTGTTACAGGGTATGGTGGGAGTGTAATATATGAACACATACTTGACAACTGCCTCAACTCTTTATCTCAAAGCAAGGTCAGGCAACCAGTTGGGAGAGGCAATGGGGGATTGAGGGGAGAAGTAAAACACTAAAAGACCAGAGAAATGCCTGCCCCTGACCGGAGGACAACTTCACTCCTTACCCCTCCCATGGGTACAAAAGGGATGGGATGAAGACCCCAACTCGCGACCCTCCAGAACAGAACATGACTGTAAGTTATAAAGGGTGTGAAAAGGGGTGTGCATTGCAGGTATATTTGGGCCTGCTAAGAAGGAGTAGGAGTGGGAATGGGGAAAGGGAGTGGGAAGGGGAATGATAATGGTAATGGGTGAATGGGAGATTGGGAATAGGGGAATGAGGAACAGGGACATTGGCAAGGCTCTGCAGCATCGGAGCTGGGAAGGGGGACACGGGATAAATGCTCTGAGGCATCAGAGCTGGAAACAGAACACTGGGAAGAGGGAGCTTCATTGGTGTGCGGTGTTAGGGGTTAGAAGAAGAAGGGGTTTTATTGGTGTATAGAACTGTAGTTGGGGGAGGGGAAGGGGAAAACTCTATCGGCGTCTAGAGATAAGCCTGACTGGTGTGAAGGGCTTCGAATTTCTGGTCTTTTGCTTTCCATCTGCGTGACAAGAACCAGGGAAGGGGGTGAAGGGAAAGCCCTCTAACAAAGTCATTCATAAAAATCTTCATGAGGGTTCTCGGCCGACAGAGAGTGCCTTGTCTGTTTGTGTCTCTTTCACTGTTTCTCCATCCAGGATGGAGTCGTGTCATTAATGTATATTCCTGATTCTGTTGCAGGTTGTTACACATGGAATTTCATCTGCACAATCTCTTTGTCTCCTTGCAGGTTTACGGACACTTTGTCTCATGGCTTCTTAAATGGAAAGTGTTGTTTCTGCTAATATGAGGAAATTCATATAATCCAGCATATTTTTAGACACTGAGTAGAAAATGTCTCTCCACTTCTGTCTCCTTTATTGCAGAGAGATGTTTATCTCAGCTTCCATTCTGTAGTGTGTAATTTGATTTTTCACTTCTAGTTTAAAACCATTGTTCTATAGACTAAGAGTTTCTTAGTTTAATACATGTCATTGTGGAGAGGTAGCAGTCACATTTGTTGTTTGTCTGGTGCGAGTGACTCATGCAGTATTGGTTGATCCAGGGACTTGGACATCATTGGGTAAATCCGTTGGCTCCCCTGGTAAGATTAATGTGTTTGGAAAGAGAGTGATATTATGTAAGAGTGCATTCTGCCTTCATTTCACTATAGGTTTCGATCCTCCAGTGTGGTGGTGTGCAAAGATTGTATGCAGTTTTGGCGTCCTGCCCAGACTTACTTGGGATGGGGAGACGATGTGCACTGCTAGACGTGCTAGTCTTATATGAGATATAAGCCAAGGTCTTTTGTTTCCTCTTTCTCCTCATCTTCACTGGCTGTCCATGTGGAAGTTAAAAAAAATCTACTGGCTTGTGACTATCAGTCTGTTCACTAATAAAAAGAAGATATCAGGGTCTAAGGCATTCAGCAAGAGTTCACACAAAGCATCCTGACTTTTTTATTTATTTACTGTAAAGACAATTACTGTCCTTGAAAAGTATTTGAAGATGTAATATCTAAAGTAAGCAAAGTGCTTTAAAAAGCCAAAATTGAATTTTATTCTATTCCTCTTCTTGAAACCATACCATTTCAAATCCTGTATGATTTAGGAAGAAGTGGCGTATTTTGCCTGCTGAAGGGGCTGTCACATTTAAATGATTAATGTTTGTACAGCACTTGAATTCACTGATGTGTAAATGTAGTCACACCTCTTACTTTCAGAGGGTACTATCTTTTGACTTTAAAAGTTCTAATGGTGTTCCCAATTATATGTCTATGGGGAAATATCTCTCATACCCATAAAATGTTCACATCACTATTTGTTATTTACAGTTATGCTAATAAAACTTAGCTCTTTTTCTCCTTAGCATGTTACAAAGGAGATCAATATCACTGTGCCTCAGTTTCCCTTTCTGTTAAGTGACTTGTCCAAGCTCACACATCAGGCCAGTGGCTGAGTCACAAATAGAACTGATGTCTGAGTCCCAGTCCAGTGCTTGATCCACTAGGTCACACTACTTTTTCCTCATTTTATTGTTTAACTTATTCCTTGGGAACAGCCTACAAACCACTGCACCTGTAAAATAAATTTAATAAAATCTTTATTCTCCAATGATCTACTTCTCCAAGTCAATTGAATAATACCCAGCACATTCTAAAATGCCTGATTTTAATAAGATACAAAACAGTTTTATAAGGAGTAAATGCAGATTTACTTCCTGTCTGCAAACACATTGTTCTGTCACTGGTATGCTCTAGCAATTTTTGACATTTGCTACCTAGATTAGCTGAATTTACCATGGCATTTGCAGTCTCTTCCATTCACAGTATGGCATATTCCTGGAAGTACTATGGTATGGTAAGCATCTAGCTTTTAGTGGCACCCACTCTATAATGCACTGAAAAGTACAAGGTTCTTTACTGAAATCATTTCAAAGTGATGGCAAATGCCATAAAGGTAAACAAACAGTTATTTTTAAGGCTCGTTATAATTCTTCATTTTCCCTTAATATTCAGCACTTTGGTCCCCTAAGAAGCTGCATATATACTAGCAACGCTAGCCTTTTTGAATCTGGTTACATTTAGAATAATAGCTGAAATATATGAAATTGTTTAATGGTCCTCTATTCTAATGTCTTTTAATGTTAATAATTAGGGCCTCTGAAATATCAGAAGTTATCTAATCACTATGATGAATTTCTGAGAGTCAAGCTAGGCTCCAGCATTCACCAGGTGAGTAGTAAAAGATACTTACATCTCAAGGCCACTTTCACTTTAGCTAGTTAGAACACTCTGACCATGGCCTTTATTTTGATATGTAATTTCTCCAAATAAATGCCTCCTCTTCCTCCAGGCTCCTTATTTGAAGAAGCTACAAAGAAAATGACAAATGTGGTAGGACTTTCTTGTCTTCTGGTCTGTTAATTATGTTAAATATTTGCCATGGCTGGGACTGATCTGCTATTTACTGAAGTTAGTGGCAAAACTCCCATTGAAGCCCATGGCAGCAGCCTCATTGCGTGTAGTAGATAATCATTCATCCATGGTTGGAGGCAACTGTGCTTCCCAATTTCATTTCAAAAGCTAATGAAGTTGGCCTCAATTCCACTTAATATACCTACCAATGCTAGATTTGGATCAAAATGTCAGCTCTGTTTCCCAGGTCCTCTTATGAGTATTATAGCAGGCAAAAATGAGACTGTGTTTGGATAATAACCATAACATAACTGAGACAAAACACAAGCCTCCAAAATATTTATGGAGAGATAAAAATGCTAATACTCTAGTAACCACAGAGTAGTGACTGATACCAATACCACTACTTAGAAATAGCAAAACTGATACATGTCATTCTATACTGATTTTTTTTTCAAAGAAAGCTAATTTAAATGCAATTATATCCTCAAAAGATGTGAAAGTATTTGGGATGCTAATCCTGATTATGCTGAAATCAATGGGAGTCTTGTTGTTGGCAGCAGGGTTGAGCAACTGATGGTAAACTGCTTTCCTGTTGAAACTTTCATGGATTATGTAAAAAGCAACAGAGAGTCCTGTGGCACCTTTAAGACTAACAGAAGTATTGGGAGCATAAGCTTTCGTGGGTAAGAACCTCACTTCTTCATGTTACTACTAACCATGTCCTGTGTGACAGAGCCAGAAAGGGTTAAGCAACTTGTAGGCTGATTGACCCAGATTCAACCTTTAGGGCCATATTAGTAGATAAAGGTTGCGGGTTTTTGTGTGCTTACATATATATTGTTAGAGAGTGACAATGTAACCAAACAGTTCCTGGCTATCACTGTATTCTGTTAATTCAGATATCAAAGGAGATGTTAACATTTAAATGAACTGTGAATGGAGTAATATCATTGTTCTTATTTCTCTTTGAAGTATATAGTAAACTACCTGTAAATGGTAGGAGATGGGCAACTGAGCTCCTCATCTATTATTGGGAGTGGACTACATCCACCCTGATTGAATTGGCCCTGTCA
The DNA here is from genome assembly GCF_002925995.2 of Terrapene triunguis. Classification (NCBI taxonomy): domain Eukaryota; kingdom Metazoa; phylum Chordata; order Testudines; family Emydidae; genus Terrapene; species Terrapene triunguis. Next base: position 444,826 of record NW_020664473.1, on the reverse strand, counting down.
ACACTGGTTCTCCACTTGCGAAGTAACTCCCTGCTCTCCATGTGTCAGTATATAACGCCTGCATCTGTAACTTTCACTCTATGCATCCGAAGAAGTGAGGTTTTTACCCACGAAAGCTTATGCCCAAATAAATCTATTAGTTTTTAAGGTGCCACCAGACTCCTTGTTGTTCATGTAACTAATTACCAGTGATACTTTTAGGAAATAGGAGGTTACTTCAAAGACACTATTTTTCACCGAAGGAACACCTTCTGTCAAGAGGCTGACAGCCTGCCAGGGATCTATAGAAACTCTTGGGCCCTGATCCTTTCATCTCAGATCTGCATAAGCTTCATCAGGGGAAGTTTGAGTTGCAAGACTGAGATGGCCAATCCCATCTGGATCACCCTGATATTGGACATTGGATTGCAACCTATGGACTAATTCTGAAAGGACTCTTTGCAACTCTAAAGCTCACCATCTCTACTATGAAACTGTCCTAAATACTCAATTCATGTCTGTATGTATAATGATCTTTTAAACAATACTCTCTCTCTTTTCTTTTTTAAATACATTTTAGTTTAGTTTATAAAAATTGGCAGTAAGCATGTATTTAGGTAAGATCTGAAATATTCATCAACCTGGTGGATAATGTTTCCGATCCTTTGGGATTGATAGAACTTTTTATACGATGAACAAGATTTTCAGTAATACTCATTATATTTGACTTGGTGTCTGGGTAGGAGCCCAAGGCTGGGTTGTTTTAAGGGAACTATGTTTTGGCTTCTGGGTAACCAGTAAGGTATTGTAGAAGTTGTGTTGTTGCTGGCTTGGTGAATCTAAGTATTAGAATCACCACCAGTTTTGGAGATTGTCTGCCCCATTCTTTGCAGTTTGCCCTAATTGAGAAATCTCAGTGTGGCCTCCCTGGGACTCTGGTTACACCCTGTCTTATATTTGAGTGGGCATCTCTCATTATTCAGGTGCTCCGTACTGCAGCTTTTCACTGTCCTGTTATGACCTATGTGTCTTCTATGCAGACATATGACTGTTGCCCAAAGCACCAGTAGAAACCCTAGCCCCAACTGAGAATTACTCCATTCCTCCCCTTAGCTTTACACTGCTTGTATTCCAGGACCGTTCAAGGGCCCAGTGTCAGATACAAGTTCCAACAACTCCGGGATTGCCCCCTTGGACTGCAGGGAGCAAACAGTAGCTGGAATTCAGTGTGGTCCAGCCACAGCACCCTTCTGCTTCAAATGCCTCTTGCCCTGGCATTCCTCCCAGCAGTCCTGGGTTTCATGGGACTGTTCTCCTTTGACCTCCAAATCCCCCTGTCCTGGTTGAAGTTAACATTTCCTGCATTCGTGATGTCCTGGGGGAGAAAGGGGCTGTTTGTCCCAGGCCTCCCAGTTAAGAGTGCGCCCAAACGAAGTGGTGTTGCAACCTGGTACACAGGGTTGCACTCAACCTTGGCCCAGCTGCCCCTCCATCTCCACCTACAAAAGGGCAGATGGGACAAACTTGAGCGGCTCTGCCTCCAGTTTAGCCAATTGAAATGTTGAGAGATATGCATTGGCATACACTATAAGTCAGGGATGGGGCAGCACGGGAGGAATGTCCCAGGGCCACTCTGGAGACCCGCCTTATTCAAAGAGCACTCACTGGGGGCAATTCTAACCCATACTATACGTACAAATCCTATGGCTCCCCATTCAAAAGGATTTAAGGAGAATTAATTTAATAAAACAACTATTTCTGACAACTTCACTAGCCATTCAGATTTTATGGACTGAATCAGCATTGCACCAGTTAGTAAACATGGCAATAACACTGAAAGTTAGGTAGTTATGGTAAGGAAGCAAACCAATGCTAACAGCAATAAAAATTTAGCTATATAATATCAATTTAAAGAAAATCAAGAAAAAGATGGTTGCTAAAAGTTTGTCATTTGAAAAGATACAGAAGTCTGGATTTGTTTGCTAATGCTAGTCTGAAAAGTATCAGCAGGTTTCTAATTAGAGAGCAAAGCACATACCTCTCACTTCTATGGCCATATGCCACCCTCACATGTGCCCTGAGAACATCAGATGTCTGTCTAATGTAAACAACCTCAAGCACTTATATAATGCTTCATATTTCAAAGGTTTGTAACATTCTTGGCTGGCTGGTTCAGGGGAAAGGCAGGACTATATCCCTCCATTTCCCTATCCCCTCTTCTTTCTGACAGCACTAGTAAGGGGACAAGCAGGGAGCAAGGACTGCACTTCCTGCAAGATTATGGCCAATCCCCGCACAGGAACACACAAGGTAGGCAGGGCACAGAGCAGAAGCTCCTGTTCCAGATTCTGCACCTACATGCAGGTGGGCTAGAATCTAGCACTAGTAGAGCATTTGGGGTTTTTTCTTATCTGATTTTGAGTTTTGATGTACAATAGTCATACACATTCATTCAGGAGCTCCAACAGACTATATGAAATGTAATTTACACACACAGACTTAGATCGACTCATCATATCCACCTAATTATCCTGCCAATCAATAATAAAAGTAACAATATTATACTGTTTCATAAACATGTAGGCTACACATTTCACTGCAATACTATTACACTTACAGTGTCTGTTCACTTAAGCACAATCAGCAATAACTACTACATTGTTGAAATCTGTATTTCTGGAAGGGAAGCTTGTTAAATTGTCCAGAAAACACGTGAACTAAGTAAATATAATACTCTAAATAATAATAAATAAGTAATCTCTTACTTCATAATAAACAGAGTATTTGAATATCATTTTTGACTACCATCTATGTTTAAATAGTACATCGTCTTTTTTTTTCTATTCTAGCTATAACTCTAAGGCTTTGTCTACACTACAAAGTTTTGTCGGCAGAAGTTATGCTGCTTTAATTAAAGCACTTCAATTAAAATTGCTGTTGCATGTCCACACTATGCTCCTTGTGTCAGCGGAGTGCATCCACCCTAAAAGCTCTTGCATTGACACAGAGAGCAGTGCACTGTGATAGCTATCTCATTGTGCAACTGGCCGCAGGACGCTTTGGGATGGGTTTGCAATGCCTCTTGGGGCAGGTACAGCATCACATGATATAGGTTTCTCAATCTCATCATTCCATGGGCATCCTAGTAGATTGTCAGGAACTTTTCAACTGAAGCACGTAGGGGGAGGGAGAGGAGAGTGGTGCATCTGGGGTGGGGGAGACAGCAGGCTGACCGACCTGTCCTGAGGCAAAGGGAGGGGGATGCCGTTCCCACATCAGCCCCCGGCTCTGCTTGGCACAGCAGTCTCTCCTGAAGCAGCCCACTTTGCCTGCCTATGCTTCTGTGATTCCCTCCGAGTTCTCCCACAGCCTCCTCAGCTGCCCAGAGGGGCATCCCAACCAGCGCTGTGAGCTGTCTGTGCTGGGCAGGGCCGGCTCTACCTTTTTACCCCCCCCAAGAAAAAAAAAAAAAAAAAAAGCGCCGCTCCGCTGTAACAACCCCCCCGAGCACCGCGTCGCGCTGCCCCGCCCCGCCGAAACAACCCCCCGAGCGCCACCCCACTGTAACAACCCCCTCCAGCGCCGCCCCACCCTGCCCCGCCGAAACAACCCCCCCAGCGCCGCGTCGCTGTAACAACCCCCTGAGCACCGCACCACCGAAACAACCCCCCCGAGCGCTGCGCCACCCCGCTGTAACAACCCCCTCGAGCGCCGCCCTGCCCCGCTGAAACAACCCCCCCGAGCACCGCCCTCCCCTCCGAATCAACCCCCCCGAGCGCCGCGCAGCTGAAACAACCCCCCCCCCAACGCCACGCCCAAACAAACAACCCCCAAGCACCGCCCGGCTAAAACAAACAAAAAAAACCCCTCGAGCGCCACCCCGCCACCCGAAGATTGGCCGCCCCTTACAAGGTGCTGCCCCAAGCACGTGCTTGGTTGGCTGGTGCCTGGAGCCGGCTCTGGTGCTGAGGAATGTCAGAGCAGCACAGCAGTCCCACCCACCCCTCACTCCCTGCAGCAGCAGTTTTCCCCGCCCTCTATGTTCCTCCTGCAGGGAGAACAGGAGCATTCCTTGTTAATGATTTGCTCCTTGTTCCCCAAGCAGCACGCTCAGCTGTCAGATACTTCCTGCAGCTTTGAAAGGAGAGGGGCGCATGCCTGCAGGGCAGCAGAGATCAAAACAGTTAGCAGAGTGGTCACGGCAGGCATTGTGGGCAGTGTCTACACTAACGCTTTGTTGCTTTAACTTTGCCACAAAAAGCTTTATCTCTCTCATTTATGTGGTTTTGTTTTGTCACCAAAAGTAGCTTTGTAGTGTATACACCTCCACTGTTTTGTTGGTAAATGGAAGCTTTTGCTGACAAAACTTTGTATTGTAGACAAAGCTTAAGTCTGTGTTCTACCATCTGGCATAGTTTTAAAAATATTTTTAATAATTACCTAAAAGAATGGAGACTACAGTAAAATTGAAAAAAATACCTCATTGCATGATTTGCTCACAATGACTCAGGGACAGGATCAGGCCCAGGACAATCAGACAAAAACAATGCACTGTGTAACAAAGTACTTGCTAACAGCAATCTCACAGAAGATCTCTCACTCCTCTTTTCATCCCCAAGTGGCTCTGATTTTTGAGGCACTGATGAAAGGAGATTGCTCTCAGGTGCTGCAGGGCCAAGAGGAATCTGATTTCCCTTTTTTAAAGATGCTCAATTTACTCAGTGTACCTTGCTGGAAGGTTTGTGGGAAGATGGAAGTCTCCTTTTCTAGGTGTAGTCTACATCTAAGACTTGGGTGGACATAGCTATGTTGCTTAGAGGTGTGAAAAATTTATATTCCTGAGAGACTTAGTTAAACTGACCTAAGTCCTGGTATAGACACCGCTAGGTCTATGGAAGAATTCTTCTCTGGACTTAGCTATCACCAGTTGAGCTGGACGTTGGCGGATTTACTGCAGTTATGGAAAACCCCTTCCATTGCTGTGTCAAGTCTGTATACAACAGCAGCATAGGTGCAGCACTGCTGCTATAGTGCTTGTAGTGTAGACGTACTGTTAGGCAACAGATGTCCACATGTCCACAAACTCTCCCTGGATTTCCTGATACTATTTAGATGTCAACACATTCGAGCATAGAGTATGAACAATTAGTTCTCAAAGGTCAAGAACAAAAATGGGCAAAAGTGAGTGTACTTTTGGACAGCATAGTGGAGTGGGTTCTATTTCCAGCCCAGTCACTGACCTGCTCTGTGACCTGAGGCAAGTCGCTCCATTGTGATGTGCCTCTGTCTTCCCCTCCAATCCCTCTCTGCTCTTCATGTCAGGAACTCTCTTACTACGCGTTTGTATAGTTCCTAGCACAGTGGTCCCCAAAATTTTTACTTTGCGCTCTCCTTTACCCAGTCAGTGGCCCATTCTGGAGCTGGGGCTGCGAGCAGGCCCGTAGCTCCAGGAGGAGGGGACGTGGACAGGGGTAAGGGGGCCGAGGCTAGGGCCACAGCTGGAGGCAGGGCTGGGAGCAAAGGGTGGGGCTGGCAGCTGGGGCCTTGGGCACAGAGCCCCGGGAGTGGGGCTGGCAGCCAGGACCCCGGGCACGGGGCCGAGGCCAGGGCCAGGAGTCGAGCTGGGTGGCACTTCCTCCCCCTTTTCCTCCCCCTCCCCCGTGTGGACTAGCCTGGGCCCCAGCCACACCCCTCCAACGTTCCTCCGTGCCTGCCCCATAGTTTGGGGACCTCTGGCCTAGCATGATGGGGATCCTAATCCTGGCCAAGGCCCCTAGGACCTCTCAGAATACTACTACTAATACAGTTGGATGTGCATGAGTAGGTCATGCATAAAAGTGCAGAGTGATCTTTTGAAAAATCTGGTTCTCAAATTTATACATCAGAGGATATCTTCTGTAAATTTGGAGTAAAATAAGTGACATTACCACTCACGATGTGAAATTATTATAGTAGTCAACTAACTTTGCATAACACTGCAGTTTCTTACCAGTCC
>NW_020664473.1:410445-438452 GCF_002925995.2 Terrapene triunguis | reverse complement strand
CCCCCCCCCAACGCCACGCCCAAACAAACAACCCCCAAGCACCGCCCAGCTGAAACAAACAAAAAAAACCCCTCGAGCGCCACCCCGCCACCCGAAGATTGGCCGCCCCTTACAAGGTGCTGCCCCAAGCACGTGCTTGGTTGGCTGGTGCCTGGAGCCGGCTCTGGTGCTGAGGACTGTCAGAGCAGCACAGCAGTCCCACCCACCCCTCACTCCCTGCAGCAGCAGTTTTCCCCGCCCTCTATGTTCCTCCTGCAGGGAGAACAGGAGCATTCCTTGTTAATGATTTGCTCCTTGTTCCCCAAGCAGCACGCTCAGCTGTCAGATACTTCCTGCAGCTTTGAAAGGAGAGGGGCGCATGCCTGCAGGGCAGCAGAGATCAAAACAGTTAGCAGAGTGGTCACGGCAGGCATTGTGGGCAGTGTCTACACTAACGCTTTGTTGCTTTAACTTTGCCACAAAAAGCTTTATCTCTCTCATTTATGTGGTTTTGTTTTGTCGCCAAAAGTAGCTTTGTAGTGTATACACCTCCACTGTTTTGTTGGTAAATGGAAGCTTTTGCTGACAAAACTTTGTATTGTAGACAAAGCTTAAGTCTGTGTTCTACCATCTGGCATAGTTTTAAAAATATTTTTAATAATTACCTAAAAGAATGGAGACTACAGTAAAATTGAAAAAAATACCTCATTGCATGATTTGCTCACAATGACTCAGGACAGGATCAGGCCCAGGACAATCAGACAAAAACAATGCACTGTGTAACAAAGTACTTGCTAACAGCAATCTCACAGAAGATCTCTCACTCCTCTTTTCATCCCCAAGTGGCTCTGATTTTTGAGGCACTGATGAAAGGAGATTGCTCTCAGGTGCTGCAGGGCCAAGAGGAATCTGATTTCCCTTTTTTAAAGATGCTCAATTTACTCAGTGTACCTTGCTGGAAGGTTTGTGGGAAGATGGAAGTCTCCTTTTCTAGGTGTAGTCTACATCTAAGACTTGGGTCGACATAGCTATGTTGCTTAGAGGTGTGAAAAATTTATATTCCTGAGAGACTTAGTTAAACTGACCTAAGTCCTGGTATAGACACCGCTAGGTCTATGGAAGAATTCTTCTCTGGACTTAGCTATCACCAGTTGAGCTGGACGTTGGCGGATTTACTGCAGTTATGGAAAACCCCTTCCATTGCTGTGTCAAGTCTGTATACAACAGCAGCATAGGTGCAGCACTGCTGCTATAGTGCTTGTAGTGTAGACGTACTGTTAGGCAACAGATGTCCACATGTCCACAAACTCTCCCTGGATTTCCTGATACTATTTAGATGTCGACACATTCGAGCATAGAGTATGAACAATTAGTTCTCAAAGGTCAAGAACAAAAATGGGCAAAAGTGAGTGTACTTTTGGACAGCATAGTGGAGTGGGTTCTATTTCCAGCCCAGTCACTGACCTGCTCTGTGACCTGAGGCAAGTCGCTCCATTGTGATGTGCCTCTGTCTTCCCCTCCAATCCCTCTCTGCTCTTCATTTCAGGAACTCTCTTACTATGCGTTTGTATAGTTCCTAGCACAGTGGTCCCCAAAATTTTTACTTTGCGCTCTCCTTTACCCAGTCAGTGGCCCATTCTGGAGCTGGGGCTGGGAGCAGGCCCGTAGCTCCAGGAGGAGGGGACGTGGACAGGGGTAAGGGGGCCGAGGCTAGGGCCACAGCTGGAGGCAGGGCTGGGAGCGAAGGGTGGGGCTGGCAGCTGGGGCCTTGGGCACAGAGCCCCGGGAGTGGGGCTGGCAGCCAGGACCCCGGGCACGGGGCCGAGGCCAGGGCCAGGAGTCGAGCTGGGTGGCACTTCCTCCCCCTTTTCCTCCCCCTCCCCCGTGTGGACTAGCCTGGGCCCCAGCCACACCCCTCCAACGTTCCTCCGTGCCTGCCCCATAGTTTGGGGACCTCTGGCCTAGCATGATGGGGATCCTAATCCTGGCCAAGGCCCCTAGGACCTCTCAGAATACTACTACTAATACAGTTGGATGTGCATGAGTAGGTCATGCATAAAAGTGCAGAGTGATCTTTTGAAAAATCTGGTTCTCAAATTTATACATCAGTGGATATCTTCTGTAAATTTGGAGTAAAATAAGTGACATTACCACTCACGATGTGAAATTATTATAGTAGTCAACTAACTTTGCATAACACTGCAGTTTCTTACCAGTCCCCATGATAGCCTCAGTTTCTGAATTACAGCATAGTTCAGCTGCTGATAAAATATGATAGCTATCAAACTTAACTAACCAGCTGCCTTTTCAGAAATGGCATGAGTGTGCTGAAACCTTGGTGCCTTGTATCATTTTGACAAATAGCTTTAAGCTTTCAAAAAGGTAAAACCGTTTATATGCTACCTGGTGTCTGGAAAACCTTTCCCACCCTTAAATGCTTTTTTTTTTTTTAAAGCAGCAAAAGGCTCTATACAATTGTATGTTACCGGCACTTTTTCTAGAAACATTGTTTTTACCTAACTGGTGTATCTAAGCTGCTTTTTTTCTATTGCCCATTATCTCCTTTTCCTATCTCTTCTTGTTACTGTAAACCAAAGATACAGGGCCTGATTACATGTTCAAGATAATGAATAGTCATTAACACTATTACAACTGGGTAAAAACATTACTAAATTAAAATAGCAATGTTTTACCTCCATTTCACAGTCACATTGTCCTGGGGGAATTGTTTATATGAGATGCAAGGTAACAGAATCAGATTCATAAAGATACTTTCCCACTCTAAAATTGAGGTTCTCAAAATCACTAGTCATTTTTGAAAAACTTGCCGGAGGTGGGAAAGCTGACTGGTAATAAGACTATCCCTCCCCTGCTCCCATACCATACCCTGCCTAGTAACAGGCACTTCTCGTAGCACCACCTACAGAGCTGTCTAGCTGCAGGCTAGAATTATGATATATCAGAAGGAAAGATTAAGCATTAAATCTAGAATGTTATTAAAAGGCTTGTATTGCTCTTTCAGCAGATTTATAGCACTACTTAATGCATATAGTAGTCTTGTATTATCATCTGTAACAACCACACAGCAGCAGCACAGGAGCCGGCGAACAGGGCTGCTAACAGGGGAGTTTGAGTGGGAGTTCACAGGGGGAGGTGGAAGGGGAGGCAGGAGGGCGCGGTGCCCCGTGTGTTGTGTTCCCCCAGGTGCGGAGGGCACAGGTGAGCAGGCGGGTTCAGACAACAGCAGCCATGAGCCAAGCAGCAGGGGACACAATGCAGATGATTGCATGTGGCAGCTGCAGTATGTACATGGTCCTAGCGGGGGTGACTGAACAGAGGTATGTCTGCATGAAGTGCCGCCTAATAGAGCTGCTAGAAGAAAAGATCCGAGGGTTGGAGATGCAGGTAGATACCCTGGTAGAGTTTAGAAGGGGGTTCGAGCAGCTGATGGAGCAAAGGCAAGGAGTGGCTGAAGGGGAATGCTCAGGGGTGCAGGTGGAAACAGGGACAAAGGCCTGTAAGTGGGGAATGCCGGGGGGAGAACGAGGGCAGTGGAAGCATGGGACCGTGAGAAGCAGGCCAAGGAAAAGGAGGGCCAGTGAAGGGGAAATAGAGCTCAGGAACAGGTTTGGGTGTTTGGAAAATGAGGAAGGGGTGCAGCAGGTGGTAACTGAAGGGGGGAGGGTGAGGAAGAAGAGAAGAGCTGTTAGTCCCATAGAAAGAGGGGAGGAGTTGATGGAGACAGCACCAAATCTGGGCCCTGGGAGGATACAGGATGGCATAAGGGGGATTATAAGGGAAAATAGGAATGGACAGGGGTTGCAACTAGGGGGAACAGGGGATAGATTAGTAGATCGCACTGTCACCAGGCAAAGGCAGGTTTACGTGATTGGGGACTCGTTACTGAGGAGGTTAGACAGGCCTGTGACCAGGGCGGACCCAGAGAACAGAAGGGTGTGCTGTCTACCGGGCGCTAAGATACGGGATGTGGACCTGCGGTTGAAAAGGATCCTAAAAGGAGCAGGTAAGAACCCCTTGATCATCCTTCACGTAGGAACTAATGACACGGCTAGGTTCTCGCTGGAGAGAATCAAGGGAGATTATGCCAGGCTGGGGAAGACGCTTAAGGAAATCGAGGCTCAGATCATCTTCAGTGGGATTCTGCCTGTTCCTAGAGAAGGGCAGCAAAGGGGTGACAGGATTGTGATGATAAATAGTTGGCTAAGGGAGTGGTGCTGTAAAGAGGGCTTTGGGATGTATGGCCACTGGGAGGCTTTCGGGGACAGAAAACTGTTCTCACGGGACAGACTTCACCTAAGTAGGGAAGGAAATAGACTTCGGGGAGGGAGGCTGGCTCATCTCATCAAAAGAGCTTTGAACTAGGAATCTGGGGGAGACGGTTGGGAGATGTCCAGTTAATCTCCACACCAGATTATAACATTGAGAGGGAGGTCAATGAGATAAGAACAGTTACAGCCGGGGGGAAGAGATTGGACATAAGGAGAAGGGAGGGGGATGGATACTAGACTAATAGGTCATACTGGAGGTACGGTGTCCATACCAAATTGGATAACAAATGTGAAAGAGGCCAAACGGCATAAATTAAGATGTTTATACACCAATGCGAGAAGCCTAGGTAACAAAATGGAGGAATTGGAGCTCCTGGTCCAAGAAATGAAACCGGATATCATAGGAATAACCGAAACGTGGTGGAACGGTAGTCATGACTGGAGTACAGGGATGGAGGGGTATGTGCTGTTTAGGAAAGACCGGAACAAAGGTAAGGGTGTGGGAGTAGCATTGTATGTCAACAATGAGAAACTGTAAAGAAATAATAAGTGATGGAATGGATAAGACGGAGTCTGTCTGGGCAATACTCACACTGGGTAAAAGAACTACTAGAACCTCCCCTGGGATAGTGCTTGGGGTGTGCTATAGACCGCCGGGATCTAGCCTGGATATGGACAGAGAACTCTTTAATGTTTTCAGGGAAGTAAATACTAATAGGAACTGTGTAATCATGGGAGACTTTAACTTCCCGGATATAGATTGGGGAACAAATGCTAGTAACAATAATAGGGCTCAGATTTTCCTAGACTTGATAGCTGATGAATTCCTTCATCAAGTAGTTGCTGAACCGACGAGGGGGGATGCCATTTTAGATTTGGTTTTGGTGAGTAGTGAGGACCTCGTTGAGGAAATGGTTGTAGGGGACAACCTTGGCTCGAGTGATCATGAGCTAATTCAGTTTAAACTAAATGGAAGGATTAACAAAATTAAATCGGAGACTAAGGTTTACGATTTCAAAAGGGCTAACTTTAATAAATTAAGGCGACTAGTTAGGGAAGTAGATTGGACTAACATATTTATGGATCGGAAGGCGCCTGGGATTATTTCAAGTTGAAGTTGCAGGAGCTGTCGGAGGCCTGTATCCTGAGAAAGGGAAAACGGTTCGTAGGCAGGAGTTTTAGACCAAGCTGGATGAGCGAGCGTCTCAGATGGGTGATTAAGAAAAAACAGAAAGCGTACAAGGAGTGGAAGATGGGAGGGATCAGCAAAGAAACCTACCTTATTGAGGTCAGAGCATGTAGAGATGGAGTGAGAAAGGCCAAAAGCCGTGTAGAGTTGGACCTTGCGAGGGGAATTAAAACCAATAGTAAGAGGTTGTATAGCCATATAAATAGGAAGAAAACAAAGAAAGAAGAAGTGGGACCGCTTAAGACTGTAGATTGAGTGGAGATTTAGGATAATCTAGGCATGGCACAATATCTAAACGAATATTTTGAATCGGTCTTTAATGAGGCTAATGAAGGACTCAGGAATAGTGGCAGCGTGATGGATGGGAATAAAGGAGGGAGGGTTGACATTACCGTATCTGAGGTAGAAGCCAAACTCGAACAGCTTAACGAGACTAAATCAGGTGGACCGGATGATCTTCATCCGAGAATATTAAAGGAACTGGCGCGAGAAATTGTAAGCCCGTTAGCGATAATTTTTAATGAATGTGTAAACTCGGGGGTAGTACCGTTGGACTGGAGAATAGCTAATGTGGTTCCTATTTTCAAGAAGGGGAAAAAAAGTGACCCGGGTAACTACAGGCCTGTTAGTTTAACATCTGTAATATGCAAGGTCTTGGAAAAAATTTTGAAGGAGAAAGTAGTTAAGGACCTTGAGGTCAATGGCAATTGGGACAAATTACAACATGGGTTTACAAAAGGTAGATCGTGCCAAACCAACCTGATCTCCTTCTTTGAGAAAGTAACAGATTTTTTAGATAAAGGGAATGTGGTGGATCTAATATACCTTGATTTTAGTAAAGCGTTTGATATGGTACCGCATGAGGAGTTATTGGTTAAATTGGAAAATATGGGGATCGATATGAAAATCCAGAGGTGGATAAAGAACTGGTTAAAGGGGAGACTTCAGCGGGTCGTACTGAAAGGTGAACTGTCAGGATGGAGGGAGGTTACCAGTGGAGTTCCTCAAGGTTCGGTTTTGGGTCCGATTTTATTTAATCTATTTATTACTGACCTCGGAACCAAATGTAGGAGTGGGCTGATAAAGTTTGCGGATGATACAAAGTTGGGAGGTATTGCCAATTCGGAGAAGGATCGGGATATCCTGCAGGGAGATTTGGATGACCTTGTAAACTGGAGTAATAGTAATAGGATAAAATTTAATAGTGAGAAGTGTAAGGTGATGCATTTAGGGATGACTAACAAGAATTTTAGTTATAAGCTGGGGACGCATCGGTTGGAAGTAACGGAAAAGGAGAAGGACCTCGGAGTCCTGGTTGATCGCAGGATGACTATGAGTCGGCAATGTGACGTGTCCGTGAAAAAAGCTAATGCGGTCCTGGGATGCATTAGGCGAGGTATTTCTAGTAGGGATAAGGAGGTGCTGGTTCCGTTATACAAGGCACTGGTGAGACTTCATTTGGAGTACTGTGTGCAGTTCTGGTCTCCCATGTTTAAAAGGGATGAATACAAACTGGAACGGGTACAGAGAAGGGCCACTAGGATGATCCGAGGAATGGAAAACCTGTCGTATGAAAGGAGACTCGAGGAGCTCGGTTTGTTTACCTTAACCAAAAGAAGGCTGAGGGGGGGTATGATTGCTCTCTTTAAATATATCAGAGGGATAAATACCAGGGAGGGAGAGGAATTATTTCAGCTCAGTACTAATGTGGACACGAGAACAAATGGATATAAACTGGTTGTCGGGAAGTTTAGGCTTGAAATTAGATGAAGGTTTCTAACCATCAGAGGGGTGAAGTTCTGGAACAGCCTTCCGAGGGAAACAGTGGGGGCGAAAGACCTCTCTGGCTTTAAGATTAAGCTTGATAAGTTTATGGAGGGGATGGTTTGATGGGATAACGTGATTTTAGTCAATAGGTCAATAACGTGCCATCGCTGGTAATTAGTAACAATGGTCAATGATGGGATATTAAAAGTTACTACAGAGAACTTTTTTCTGGAGGGTCTGGCTGGAGAATCTTGCTCGCATGCTCAGGGTTCAGCTGATCGCCATATTTGGGGTCGGGAAGGAATTTTCCTCCAGGGTAGATTGGCAGAGGCCCTGGAGGTTTTTCGCCTTCCTCCGCAGCATGGGGCAGGGGTCGCTTGCTGGAGGATTCTCTGCGACTTGAAGTCTTTAAATCATGATTTGGGGACTTCAACAGCTGAGTCAAGGGAGAGAATTATTCCAGGAGTGGGTGGGTCAGCTTTTGTGGCCTGCATCATGCGGGAGGTCAGACTAGATGATCATAATGGTCCCTTCTGACCTTAAAGTCTATGAGTCTATGAGTCTGTATATCAAGGTTTAAGTGAGCCTTAATAATCCTACCAATGTCTGGCTAGTGGAAAATCTGGGGAAAACTGAAAACTTGTGGTGCTACAGTAACATGAGATTTCACACTGGACCAACTTTTTTATAAAGGACCTCAGCCTGGCCTTCAATTTTGTGCCATGAATATTGTGGGTGCAATTTAGTTGTGGGGAAAAAAGGGTAGCATTTAGATATCTAATTACTCAATGAACCTGGGTAGCTAGAAATCTAAGTGTTAGCTCAGACTTGAACTCACAATTATTTGCACCTAAAGAGAGAAGATATTTTACACACTTTGTCCAATGAGCAGTGGCGAGCAACCTGTGGGCTGCACGCTGCCCGTCAGGGTAATCCGCTGGCGGGCCGCCAGACAGTGTGTCTACCAAAATTGTTCCACTATAAGAAGTTAAAATGAATCCTTTTCTGGTATACTAATTCTTCATGGACTCAGTAAACATTATTCAGTATTATTCTTGCAAGGCCCTTTCATTGCCTATATGTGTAACTACTTTAGGCAACAAGTTAGGTGCATGGTGTTTTTAGAGCTCTTTAAATGCTGCTTATTTTTGATGGAAAGACCTTGACTTTTTTTTTTTTTCGTTTTGTTCAGTATGGGAGATTGAAAACACAAATCTGTGGTTCTTCTCACTCTAATTAGAACAAACCCTTCTTCATTCAAATATTTTACCATTACTTAGATCTAGTGAAAACTTTGAACTTGCTGGTTACATTTTTAGTAAACATTTAAAAAAATGTTGCTGTTTCATGTTTTCCATCCAGCTAGCTGATTTTTTTTGAAAATTTTTCATGAGAAATTTTGCAAATGCAATGTGAAAAATGTTCATGTAAAAAAATGAACTCTATTAGTGCCTTAACTATCAATTCTAGGGCAAAGCCAGGCTAACAGCAAAACTCCAGACCAAGTTAATTACCAATGTTGGTGAAACTTCCACTCTGGAATGAGATGAAGGGTTTAATAAACCCTAGCAGTTGCATAGGTACGGCATATCCAGTATGTCAGAAAGAGAGCAGAATGCAGTGATCATTTTGAGCTTTCAGGTTTGTTCAAATTGAGAGAAATGAACATGAAATGTATCTGGTGGCAAGCACAGTAACCAAAAGCAAAAAAAATTCCTGAAAACCCTGCAGACCACACAGCTACATATGGGTTTGTTTTTAACAAATTTATTATCCCATATCATGAGTCCTGTCATGTCCATCCATACCATGAGTCCTGTCATGTCCATGATGATAGGTGTATGAAAGCTGGAAGTGGTGTTTAAAGTTATTCTAGTCACTATCTACAATTTACTTAGGGCTAGATCAGAGTCACCAGTATGTCTTTTCACTGCCTCTGTAGCAACCCTGGGAAAGAACTGGGACTCTGATGCAGTTCAGTCCCTGCTTCTCCCTTGCTCTGTGGGGAATTAAGCTGCACCTTCTGGCGTATATTACTTCCCCCTCCATGCACTCAGATTATGATTTTACTTTTATTTCTTAGGTAACCAACTTTGATCTGTTCACTTACTACTTATAATCACTTAAAATCTACCATTCTGTTAATAAATCTGTTTTATATTTTACCTTAAAAAGTGTGTTTTGCCTGGGACATCTGCTCAGGAACAAGAGCTGGTGGAAGTCATCTCCTGACTGAGGGAGGGGTGGACTGGGTTATAAACTTACACTGGTCAGGCTTCTGATCAGGGCAAGTTGGTACAGCTCTGGGGCCCTAGGCGGGGATTGGGGGGTGGAGGGGGAATTGGCTGGAGCCTTTTTATTGTTCGTTCATGAGTTGCTGGCAAAAGGATTCATGTAACTCAGCTGGGTGTGTCTCTGCCTGTGGATGTCTGTGTAAGTGCAGTACCTGGTGAGGTCTGCAGCTTATAGCATCACAGTGTGAGAGGAAGCCCAGGATGGCAGGCCAGAGGGCTCAGCGTTACCCCAGTTCCAGGTTGCACCCTGAGGAATCCGTCACAACACCAAAAGCCTTTTTAGGCACTTTAACAATCAATACATAGTTCACCACCTCTCTGGGTATGGCGCAATATGTATGTGGAATTAACCACTCCATTGTACTCTTCCCCAGAAACAATATCTTTTTGTTATCAACATTCTCCTCAAGAGACAGTCTCTTATTTATTCCTCTGCTGTAGCAGAGCAAAATCTGCATGAGTTATCAGCTGCGCAGCAAAGTGGGCGGGGGGGGACGGACGGACTAAAATCCCATAAATACAATAATTCACATACTACACATCACAGCTACAACTAACACATTTTAGCTTTGCTTACACCGGGGGCCACCTACAAATAATTCCCACTGATGCCAGCACTATTACAGCTCTACCAGTGTTAGCAACAGTGGGAACCCTAGTGTAGATGGGATCCCAGCAACTGTCTTCTACAGAGCCAATCTAATCAACACAGTGCTGAAAACAGCTGCTGGAACTAGAGAGCTGTGTACATAATAGCTCCCAATGGTGCAAACATCACTGTTACTGCAACACTGTTAGCAATGGTGAGAATGTAAACATTTCCTAGTGGAGACCAAGACTATTCTGGCAGTGACCTCTGCTTTCTGTCCTTCTCTGGAATTATTGGAGATGGCATTTATAGTAATCCTCTCAGTCTCAGATCTAGATTTCTAAGTTAGTTATAAGCTCCCCTGCCTCACAATTTTCCTTAGAACTTGAAATCCTGATTTAATGATGATAAACTCTGATATATTTCTAACTACAGTGCTGCACATGTTTCTGTAATAAGAGAAGTTAAGAAAGCTATGCATTGTACTTGATTTGTGATATGACATGGAAGCAAATCTCTGTTAAAGGGTCTGTAAATGTTCCGTAACAGGGCCCGAAGGGATATTATTCAATTTGTTTTACTATTTATTTAACAAAGTACAGTATAATTCCAGTTATCCAAATTTTCTTTATCTGAAAATCCTAGTTATCCAAATCCATAGTGTGTCTCCCATGTAGCCCTGTGTTAGTTCATAGCACTTGTCTTTATCTGAACACCTGGTTATCCAAAACTTTGTCCCCCAGGCCATTCAGATAAATGGGAGTGAACTGTAGGCTCATTACAGTAGGGCATGAATTTACATGGCTCAGTAGGGTCCATTTAAAGTATTCCAATCTTTCTTTTCTGCTATTTGAATTCATCATTATACTGCCACATCTTCTGAGATGCCTTATAGTACTTCTGGGAAAATGTGACTCTCTACATTACTGCATTTTAAAAGTGGTAATTATGGTATGATATTCTATAATCTAAATCTAATCCAATGCCAACTAAAAACAAAGGTCCTGTTGTGTGACCATGCACAAGGGAATGAGTGCTGGTTACCTGTGTGGTATCGAAGCGGTTACCAGTAAGGTTTGCTCTGGTAATCCACTGGTTACTGTATGGTAGCAAAGAGGCCTCTGTAGAGCTACTATAACCCCTTTATGAAGGTGGGCAGGGATAGGACATAGTAGGTAGCCTTGGTTCTGCCTGCACAAGGGGTAGTCACCAGGAGACTAGGTATAGTGGTGGTGCAGGTATTTCTCCACCTGAGAAAATAGAAAGCAGAAGGAAAAATTGCATCACTCTTCCCTTGAGACAACACCACCGTAGGCTGCCCCAAACCCAGGGCCTGGCAAAGACATGACCGACCCCTTGAGAAATAGCGAGATCAAGAGGATAAAGTCCATGAAGAGGTTAGAAATAGAAAACGAATCACAGTTAATATATGGCAAAATGCACTGGGGAGAACACAAACTGAATGCTGTAACTGGTTTCTTGAATACAGCTCTTGTCTGAGTAGCTGATGAAAGAGAGCCACATATTCAACTAGTTACATCACTGATGTACACTTTTCTGAGTGTAGTCGCTTACCATTAATGTTGTTTAAATTTCGAATCCATCTATTTGTGGCTGCTTCAGTAATATAAACATTTGATATGGCTGAGCATGTTGACAGCTTCGCTTTCTCCAATGACTTGCATAACTTAAGTGACATTTAGTGCATTCTGTTGGGGATGAGCTACAACCTGCATAAAGTGTTCTATTGGCTAACAGAACTAGGCAAACTACTCATTACACATACTGTTCATGGCCACGTTAGCCCCTTTTTATGGTTAGTGAGTAATTCCCCAATTTTCTTTTAATGTATTCGTATTCATCAGCTCATTTCATAGAATCATAGAATATCAGGGTTGGAAAGGGACCTCAGGAGGTCATCTAGTCCAACCCCCTAATCATTTGCAGCCTAAAGGTTGTTTGTGAACTTTATGCTTGGATTGCTCACCATTGGTTATTCACATTGCAGGACTGGTCACCTAATAAGGTAAAGTGTGATTATTATTTTTTTTCAGATTTAGCTGTAAAAATGCAGGTTGAACCCTTTGGCTATACAAGGTAACACATTTTTATTTGTCAATGTTTATTCAATAAGATAAATTTGAGGGTGTGAGATCCCTCATTTATTTTCTAAGGGCAAGTTTGTTACTGGTCCTATGTGTCCACACAGAGCGGGGAAGGGGGTGAGGGTGTTGGGGCAGCATATGACTTTCCCTCATCTCTGGTCCATACTGGGTGACAGAAAGGAATTTCAGGCTCTGTGGGGCTTATACCAGTCTCATCCCTCAGCACTAGTGTGCAGAGAAGGGTGGGAAATGGATGGAAATGTGACACTACTCCCAAACACACTGGTCATCACAGAGGAGCTTTTGCATGGAGGGGCTAGCAGCAGATTGTTCCAGGTGGGGTAGGTTTGGGGACCAATGGGGGAAATCAGAGAAATAATCTACTGCACCTTGGTTTCTGTGTTGAGCATTTACAAATAGTTTTGTATAATGTGGAACAATAAGCTAATCTGAGGTTCTCCCCACCTCCTTTGCAGGAAGTACAAGGTCTTAAAGGATCCATTTTTCAGCTGAAGGAAGATAAATACAATTTTTATGTTCCCTGGTTCCGCAGATTCCCCCTACCAAGATTTATCCCTCCACTGGGATTCTCTGCAGACTTAACTCTGAAATTCTGATAGCTATTCTGCTTTCCCAGGTTACAGAAACACTTTAAGTGTGAAGTTAGAGTCCATGTTTACCCTACGGACATTACAGAGGCAAGCTGCCACAGCTATGCTGCTGTAATGCAGATGCAGACTACAGCAAAGGAAGGTTATTTTCCATAGGAACTCCACAATCTTCAAATATGTTGAGGCTGTTTATAAAATGGATAGTGATCAATAATTCTCCAAGTCCACTGAAGGTAACACAAGAAGTAACAGGCTTAATCTGCAGTAAGGGAGATTTAGGTTAGATATTAGGAAAAACTTTCTAACCATAAGGGCAGTTAAACTCTGGAATAGGCTTCCAAGGGAGGTTGTGGAGTCCCCATCATTGGAAGTTTAAGAACAGGTTAGACAAATACCTGTCAGGTATGGTCTAAGGTTACTTGGTCTTGCCTCAGCACCGATGGCTGAACTAGATGACCTCTCGAGGTCCCTCCCTTTTCTATGATTCTATCCATGTGAATGCATGTTAATATCTAGACACATACATCTTTTTGATTGCTTATGTTCATATGCATATTTTAGTATGTTTTCTGTAGTTGGGAAAATGACAAAGTTCATTGTGTACTTCTTGGGCAACACAATAACGCACTGCCCCATAGACTTCTTATGGTAGGGACTGTCTCTCATGTATGTACAGCACCTATGCTTTGGGGCCCTGATCCTTGATTAGATGCTACCTATACAAATAAATACTACTAATATATTCCAGGAGTCCCACTTTTTCTTGTGACCTCTGGTTCACATCTTTTTCTTGTGACCTCTGTGATAAATTTATCTCTTCTTTCCCTTCAAATAAATAGACTTTTTTTTTTAAATCAAAGATAATTGTATTTGTTTTGCTTCACTTCCATCTTTAAAGAGAAAAAGCATCATTTCATGTGTCAAACAGCACAGCTGACTGACAGAATATGCCAAAAGGTAAAAAGGAAAGGTGCTATTTGTTGGCGGGGGGCGGGGAGTGGGGTTGAGGGGGGGCGGGAGAAATGCAGCAAGTATTTAAGAGCTCATCTCAACAATAAATAATCAGGAAAGGAAGTAAAGAAGAATATATAATTCAACTGAATCTGTATACAAGATACAAATGCTGAGAAGAGAGAGAGCATTGTGCCTGTAATTTAGTTTTCCATAACAAGGCCTAAACTATCCATGTGGTTTACTGTGACCATATGTTGCCGGGCAAGTACATTCCATCCCCCTTTGGGCAGAGTAAGGGTATTGTAACCCTGCAGTTATGTCCGTCGGACCACCCTGAACCTCAGTGCAGTAAGGCCCAGTGGCCAATGTCTATAAGGTCACCCTTCCTCTCAGGGCTATGAGGCCTGGTGGCCGAAGTCCATATGCCCGCCCTTTCCCTCAGGGTGGTATAATCTAATGGTCAGAGTCAATATGGCCACCCTTTCCTTCAAGGTTGTATGGCCTGGTGGCCAGAGACAATATGGCCACCCTTTCCTTCAAGGCGCTATGCCCTAGTGGCCAGAGTGAACATGGCTATCCTTCTCTTCATGGCGCTATGGTCTAGTGGCCAGAGTCAATATGGCCACTGTCCTCAGTGGGATTCTGTGGCCTGGTGAACAGAGTAAATATGTGTGCCCTCCTTAGTGGGTCTGTGTGACCTGGTAGCCGGGGGCGGCAGCCGGGGAAGTGGGACGCATTCCCTCCCTACTCCACCAGGTCCCAGCCCAGGGCCCTGTCAATGGCAAGTGTGTTTGCCGCTGACTCAGTGGGAATCCAACCAAAACACACTGACTCAATGCCCAGTTCTATAACTGGTCCACAGTCTAGTTCCCCTTCCTACCATATCTCCTAATGCCGTGGTCTTGGCATCTTTGGGGTCTCCAAGTTCCTCGGCCTGTGCTGCTCCCAGCAGCTCCAAACTCCCTGGGGGCATTTGCAAGTACCTGGGTGTCTGCTCAGGTCCCAGTGCCTCTGTCTGGGATGTCAGCCACTCTCAGGATAGAGCCTGCAACGTGTGTCCCTGTTCCTCCTCGGCAGCCAGCCCTGACTAAGCTGAGCTGTTCCCTTTTATACTACTGCTCCAGGTGGAGCATACCCAAGAAGGGTGAGGGGGCATGGCTTCCTCTGCCCAGAGTGTGGGGTTAACTCCTTCCGGTCCAGTGCAGGGCAAGTACACCCTGTCACACCATAGAAGACTCCACTTCATTTAAGTTCTTCACACATTTCAACTTATAACTGATATCTATAGACAAATCATAGAATCTTAGAAATAATGTCAAATGGCCTTATAACTACCTTGTCTCTACCAAGGTCCCTTAATTTTTTCACTCTGTCAAGTTAAATGCCAATTAGCACACAACTTACTAATTAACAATTTTTGCAATCTATTCCAGCTATATTTTAAGTACCAATTAAATACATGGTGAATAAATTTCATTATAAGTTTAATGTATTAATGAGAATACAATTGTGCATTTGTTGCTTGTATGATTTTAAGTTAATTACACGTCAAATAGATTTATCTTTTCTATAATTAATAAAACATCAGGAGTTTTCTCTTAATATTTGGAGCACATTTACCATATAGACAGTAAAAAAACTTCAAGGCAATAAGTTCCCCAGCATTAGTCTCTGCCTTTGAGAATTGGCTGGTCTAAATCAGAATACCCACTAGCTGCTGGTAACCAACTGAGAGTTGATTAGAAACCCAACCTGACATTTAACCTAAAAAAATAATCAAAAACTATTGGTCCCTTCTTATCAATTTGTAAGATCCTGAATATGAATGTCTAGGGTTGGATCAAGTATTGTTTCATTAATTTGATTCAACATCCAGGCTACCAGATGAAAGAGAAGAAAATGAAAAGTCTATTATTTCTGTTGACACTGGAAGATAAATGTAGTCTAGTCCTATGGGCAATTTATATAGCACCTTTGCTAATCACATAGCTGAATTTAATAAAGGAATGTCTATATCTCCAGAAGATTACTTATCTAACCAAGCAGAACAAATCTGAAAGAACCAAGAGGGAAATACATTACAGCAATGTGATGGGATGTATAAACCCTTTACCAGACAGGAAGGGGTTAAGGAGTTCCTGTGGGCTCAGCTGGCCCCACACCAGCAAGGCATGTCAGGACTGGAGGAAAAGTTCAAAAGGGGAGAAACCCAGCTCAGCCATAGGTAGCTAGAGAAGGAAAACAAACCATTAGTCCCTCCAGCTCCCAGGGGAAGGCCTGACAGAGAGCAGAACATGCACCCATGCCTATTGACTAGTACCCCGAGAGAAAGGCAGGTTTATTTAGACAACAGGAATACAGTCCAAGACAGGTCTTGCAGGCACAGACAACAGGACCCCCCTTAGTTAGGTCCATTTTGGGGTCCCAGGGCACCCCAGCTCCCTTGGGAGGTCAGAGCCCTGTCTGCCTCACAGCCATCTCACCAGCCAGCCCCCAAAACTCTCCCTTCAGTGACCCCTCCCACAGCCTTTGTTCAGTTTCCCGGGCAAAGGTGTCACCTAGCCTCTAACCCCTTCCTTGGTTCTCATGTTACATGCTCAGGTATTCTCCGTCGGTCAGTCTCCCATCCCCCAATGCAGACTATCCTAGCCACACTCCCCTGTCAGCATTTAAAGACCACAGTAAGAACAGTCCCAGTTCGTCACAGATGTGTATGGTGTTTCAATCCAGCTATGACATGTAAATCAGTTCCTTAAGTCTAGTATGATTTTTCTCTTTCCTTAATAACTTTTGGGACAGAACCCCTACTAATGTAAACTTGAATTTAATGGAGCCACCCTGCCTTATATCAGCTCAGTAAATACAGCTTGTTTTTAAAAAGACTATGGAAGTCTTACGATTGTTGTTTGGTAATAGCTCTAAGGACAGAGGTGTTCTAAAGCCTCATCCATCAAAGGCATTGGTTAAAAGGGTTTAGATCAAGACTTTCTCTCACAGAAAGAGTGTTAGGGGGAGGGTTGTGGTTCTATGGACCTGTCAAGGGTCCACAGGTCTGGTGCTCTTTTACAGCTCTAGAACATTCCCTGAGAGGACCCCTTCAGTGTGTAAGCCCCCTTTAGGTTCACACTCTCTCACTGGTATAAGACCCTTAGCTTCACTACTTCCTGGGACAAAACCTCAGAGCCTTCAGCACCCCTGCTTCACGTCATGAGCGCCCTGCAGCAAGGTCACATGGATTGGACACCGGAGGGAGACTTACATACCCAAAGGGAGCAATCCACCCCTTGCTTCCTGACTCTGGAGTGACTCTCAGCCAGCGTTGTAAAAGCAGAAGGGCTTATTAGATATCTGGAACATAGCATAGAAAATCCTTAGTTAATGTTGAGAATGGAAAACAAAATCCATCTAGGTCAGTCTCAGAGCCCAGAGCTCTCAGACCCCTCCTTGGTCCCAGTACCTCCAGTTTCTCCTTCCAGCAGTCCCATGCTTAACAAACTCCCCTATCCTCTCCTCAGTTCTTTGTCCCTGTTCCCAGGCAAACATGGTCACCTGGCCATCCTCCTTAGCCCTTTGTTCTCCAGCTGGTCACAACCAGCTGGCTTTGTGCACAGGGTGGTCCCTCAATGGCTGTTAATTGCTAGGTGCCAAATGTCCAGGCAACTGGAGTGGCCATTGTCTTCTGGGACTCTCCATGGGCATGGGGTCCAGGACTCAGACAGCCAGGCATCAGTAACACCTGGATCTGCAAAGAGTAAACAACCTTCCCCCCACCTAGTTAACCATGCAGCACATAGGGGAAACTGAGGCACACAAAGTATTCATACAAAATATTATGAATAATTCCCATTCTGTCACAGGGTCACAGTAGAGAAACAGATTTGAGGGGATGCAGTTGACAAGGTCAGTTCAGTGCCAACTTTGAAGAGGCAAATGACGTAACTGTTTCAAACTACCTGTGCACACAGTTACCCAATTTACATATGTAATTGGAGCTTTGAGGGGCCCAGTTCTACCCTCGTTTGTACTATGTAAATCAGTAGCACCTCAAAGTAAGTAGAGTTGCATTGATATAAATGTGAGGGGAATAAAGTATTTTGTTCATAATGATGCAGACTTTAGGGGTGAATTCTGACCCTCACTGGCCCACCTATAAAATGTCTTAAGTATTGTCTCCTCTTATGACTTATAGTGGGTCTTGTATTTGCTAAGGCTCAGATCATGGCTGAGCCTAATGCAGTCAAGCACAGATACCTGAGGGAGCATGACTGCCCAAGTCTCCAGTGCAGTGTCTCCAGGTCTTGTGGCTAGATGTTGGGGAGGAAAAGAGGCAAGAAGTTCCACATGCCCTATATTCAAACCACCATCTGCATCTGAAAAGCAAGCAGGAGGAAGGGGTAGGGAATGGACAGAGCAGAGTTGAGTCCGTGTGAGGAAGGAAGAGTGCTATGCCAGATAAGGGGCTGTAAGGCATTATTATTCCTTGGGGCAAAGGGATGAGAGGGAAGAACTGTAACTGAGGCACAATTTCCCCATTGGTCTCCTCTGGGGGGCAGCACAACTGCCTAAAAGAACAATCTCTCCCTCAAAGGAAGAGGAAGAAAGACAATGAGTTCTTAGCCTTATTTAGTATCAGCTTTCCTTTTTAAATGTGTGACATCCTGCTGCTCAGCAGGAGATTTTGTACTGCTATTAAGTTATGTGATATCACTGAACATTGCCCTCAAAGGTGGAGTAAGCAAAAAACATGGACCTCTAACTTAGTTATGATTAAAAAAATAACAACAACTGGCAAGCCTGTCAGAACAGGGATCTGGTCATAAACTTTATCTTCTGTGATTTCATCTTTTTATTATGTTTGAGAGCTTTCTTCTAGATTAGTAGCCTGTGATGGTGATCTGGGAAGATGAAAATTCAGCAAAATATTAACATTCCAAAAGATGTGAATGAAATTGCAGTGGAAGATTTTGTGGGTGATTTTGTGTGAGGGGAGTGAAATGAAATACATTCCAAGAGACTGTCTTACATTACACACTAACCTCCAGTGTTGAGCCCAGAGGAAAAGCAAATAGGCAAACTGTGCCCAAAAGCTGATAGCAAAACTTATGAGAAAATCACTTTTTGCATTTTTGGATCATTTTATTGTCTTTTCCTTCTTTCTAGACAACTTAGCATGAATTCAAAAAGGGTAACATCCTCATTCAGTCCTCGTAATTTCAAATGAAAAGTTATTCACTTATATTTTCACATTGAGGTTGTCATCTTTACTGCAGAGTTAACTTGAGTTATCACTCCAGCATTGCTCCCAACTCAAGTCCCATCTCTATGCACAAGCCCCTTTAATTTGTGTGTGGCTGGTCTGTCAGCAGTTATAGACTGCAGCTCAAATCAGCACAATTGGTCACATGCTAACCCAATCGCTCTGTGATGCTCTAGTATTATTTCACAGTGTGGCTGCTCTCACTCAAGCTATGCTATCCTGAGAAGAGTTAAGTCAAGTGTAGATTACTCAAACTAACTCTGCAGTGAAGATGTAGCCATAGAGAATATTGTAGAAATATTCTACAATTGTAGAAATATTGGGAGAACACTCCCAGTGGCTTTTCAACATGTTCATTATTTGTCAGGAGATAGACCATGATCCTGCAAAAGACCTATGAATGCATAACTTTACACATGTGAAAAGACCCAGTCACTTCAAATTTGGATGAATACAGCTATCTCTAGGAAAAGGGCTATATCTCAATGAATATATACCTATGTTCGGTATGAACGTGCTTTCCAAATTGTAATATCTTAGCCTTGACTTCAGTGGAACTACTTATGTGCCTAAAGCTCCATATGTCATTGCAGGATCGGGGCTGTACTGTTCACAATTTTTGTCCCTAAAAAGGTCTTATACTCTGCATAATTCTCATCATGACAAAAAGACAATTGATGGTAGGGAAGTAAAGAGGAATCTCATCCAACCCATCAATTTTCTGCCTTTTTTTAATGTTTTCATCCTTTGTAAAGCATTTTGTGATCTACTGATGAAAAGCAAAATGTAAGAGCTTGGTATTATTAATACCCACAGTGAAAGTCTTTGTTGACAGACTCTTAACAAAATTTACTAGTTTATTTTCCCCTCTTTATAGGGACACTCTCAAGTTAAAAAAATGTATTTTTAAACACATTAATCAGCTATTATTGACAGTGGCTAGGTTACTAAAACTTGATCACACATCTAATGCGATGCCGATTACTTATTTTAGCAGTGCAGATAATGAACATAGACTAGTCTGTTTCATTTCTGTGTTTAGCCATTCTTCTTCTGGCTCTAGCACAATGCTTCAGTGTTTGTGCTGCAAATAGACCCGGTCAAATACTATTCAGCAAATACATTATTCAGCAAATGTTGCCATTTTTCATTGAATAATTCAATGAGTAATTTTTTTGCAGTATTTGTCCTGCTCTATAAATTATTCAAAAATAATGGCAGCATTTGTCAAACAATTCTTTCTTTCTAATGTTTGACCAGTCCTTGCAGCAGACACTATAGGGGGGATGTTTCAATCCACACAGAACAACCAGAGCATTTAATTAGCATTAATCAAACATGGGAATTTCTGCTGGTTTTAGGTCCTATAAGCTTAAAGCCATATTTTTAAGTCTGGGCTCATATAGACCCTTCTCCAAAGCTTGTTGGAGTCTTTCCACTGACTCTGATGGGATTTGGATCAGGCCCTGAGAGAGCTGACAGTGTATAGTTATACGTATATTGGTGGTGAAAATTAAGAATAGCTGAACTAGAGGCAGGAAGGAATTATGCTCCCCTGATTCTGGAAAGCATCTCCATTCAAGAAAAGTCTTAAGTACATGTTTTACTTGAAGTTCATGTTTAAGGGTTTTCCTGAACAGCAGTCAGTCCTTATATATAAGAAAACAACTACCCAAAACTTCATTATTCTACAATACTTGCTTACACGCATTAAAATATATTTTGAATTTGTACTTAAAAGATAACACCTTAAAATGGGGGAACTGAGAAGTCTGGAAAAACTGGTTTCTTTTCTTTCTTTTTTTAAAAGTAGTTAAAGTTGAGAAAATCATATGTATGGAAGAGTCAGATTTTTTGATTAAGATGATCAAAGTGTATGCCACTAATTACATGCTTCACTCCAGGTGGAATTTACCTCTCTGCAGAGGGTTCACCTCATTTAGAGTGACCAGACATCCCAATATTATTGGGATCATCCTGATATTAGGGGCTTTGTCTTATATAGACCACTATACCACCTCTTCCCAAAATAAGTGTTCTGAATCCTGATTTTTACACTTCCTGTCTGGTTATTGTAACATTAATCCCTCAAAGTAGAGCTTATGTCTTTGTGCAGGCCCTCCATATTTTGGTGACTACTGTTCTTGAAGGTCAGCACTGAGTGAAAGGAAGTCATATTTACCTCCTGAATCAATAAAGCTTGATGGTCATCCCAACAAGAGTCAATATCTGATTATTGTGTTTTATTGGCACAGTGCAGTCAGGATCCTCTCATGATAGAGAGTTAAACATTTCATATGACTTTGTATTTGTATCGCCAACCTCAACAATTCATGAATCGGGACTATAAAAATCATGAGATTTTAAAAAGGAACCTGTTTTAAAAAGTGTCTTTTGGTTTCATCCTCTTTTTCTGCAATAAGAAAGGCGAGAAACTTTCTTTTTTATAAAACATGAAATTCTGATGTATTCACATGACTCCCGGAGCTGGTGATTTAAGAAAATCACCAAATATCATGAGACTCATGATAAAATTGCAGGAGTTGGCTGATTTATTTTTTCCTGGATGGACTGACATTCTCATGTAAACCTGATTATTTTTCACAGGGAATAACCAGTGCTCCAGGTGCTTGCTTTATAAAATAACCTTGGTGAGAAATTCTAATCTCTACCTTTAAAGATAATATCCACTATATAACCACACACACATTATATATATATATATATATATATAAATAAACAACTTTCTCAGAGAAATCCCTGATTTTTGTAAACCTCTTTGTTTCATCTCTACTAAACTCACTGCTTATGAATTGTTAAAATGTGAAATGCGAGTGTAAGATTAATAGAATTTTGAAAACACACAGCATTACACTATGAATCATTGCCAAGAAAATATAAAGAACACAAACTTATACATTTAAGATGATTGCTAGCCTTTTCTGAAAAAGCTATTCTTTTCATCATTTCTGTCTACTTTGATCTGCAGTCCCTTGGTCAAAAGTTAGTTCAATACATCTTTCTTTTGACTGTAGTTATTTTCTTCTTTTGGAAGACAAAACAACAAAACTGTGTGTTCTTTGTGGCATATCAGAGGCATATCTACAGCTCCTCTGCTAATTATAATTTTTATACTCTTACTGCTATGATCTCAGTTAAAGTGCATATGTTCCACATAACCTTTTTTTCTTCATCATAATCTATATCTAATATTTCAAATATTTGATATGTATATAGATTTATGCCTTTTGTAACATAAATGCTCATCTGAAATCTCAAATGTATGTTCATGCATAATTGTCTGTTATTTAGCCTTTACCAGTTTTTTACTTGTCTTTGGGAACAATCTCTAATGGTGGCATACATTATTTAAAACTAAGATTAGAGGACATTACAGTCACATTTCTAGTTGAATTTCCCAGTGTTCTATGATTCTTAGATTTTTCAAGTAACATTAGATTCATATCTAAATTATTTAGAGATTATTTCATGGACAAAAAATTTACAGCTAATAAATGCCTGTATGTTTTAGCTCTATAGCACATGAATGATACCTTAAAAAAATAGTGTGCACATAATTCCATAGTTTTCATAATTTTTTCTAAAACACATCTAATAAAAACTCTAAAATGACTTGTCTGCGAGTGCATGAGATTGATGCATTTTCTCTTAGAAGAAAGCAACAAGCCTGCCTGTCACTTTCTTGGCAATTAAAGTTGGTATTCTAAGATGTTTTCTGTTTCTTAATAGGAATAAGCAAACAATCCCAAATTCACAACTGGGAATATAGTAGGGGCACTAGAGTTTACTGACCATCTATTACAACTCTGTCAGTGAGGCTCATCGGGGATTTTTTTTTATAAAGAATGAAAAAAAAATCAGCATATGCTTCTCATGCAACTGAGGAATTTGAGACGATGCATAGAACCAGATATGCAACAAACTCTTTACTTGAGATTTAAAAGTGTACACACCTATCTTATAAAATCTAGGCTTATACCTCCATTTTTTGACATACTTAAATTGCAGCAAACCCTAATTTTGATTTTAGCTTTGCAGAACAAAAAATTCAGCCCAAGTATATGTTGATAAGCCAATGCTAGTGCCAATTCAGCCCATTTCTACTGAGAAATGAAATAACATCCAAGGACAGGCACTAAGATGGGGGGGGGTGGGAACTGGCTCAAATGTAAGTTTTCTACCAACTTTGGGCCCATATGTGAAACTCTTACTCATGCTAGCATGCATTTACTCGTGAATATTCCCAGTGGCTTCACTTAGACCATTGGTTCTCAACCGATTTATCATTGTGGGCCCACAATGTGTTACCTGGGCTGCAGGTTGAGAACTACAACGTGCCCCCCCACACACACACACTTACACAGACCCCTATGCCCTGCACCTTCCGCCCAGAGTCCCTTCCACAGAGTGGAGCCAGGAGCGGAGCTAGGGTTGTCAGCTTTCTATTTGCAGAAAACTGAACACCCTTGATCCACCACCTGCCCCACCCCTTCCCCCTGCTCACTCCATCCCCCCTCCCTCATTTTTACCAGGCTGGGGCAGGGGGTTGGGGTGCGAGAGGGAGCAAGGACTCGGGCTGGGGGTGTGGGCTATGGGGTAGGGCTGAAGATAAGGGTTTGGGGTGCAGGAGAGGGCTCCAGGCTGGGGCAGGGGTTTGGGGTGTGGGAAGGGGCTCTGGGCTGATATAGGGGGTTGGAGTGTGGGAGAGGGTATGGGCTCTGGGCTGGGGGTGTGGGCTCTGGGGTGGGGACAGAAATGAGGGGTTCAAGTTGCAGGAGGGGGATCTGGGCTGGGGCAAGGTGTTGGGGTACAGGGGGGGGTTGATGGGCTGGGGATGCGAGATCTGGGATGGGGCCATGGTTTGCTGTGCAGGAAGGGGCTCAGGGCTGAGGCAGGGGGTTGGGGCATGGGAGGGACCAAACACAGAACATTTGGGACCAAAACTTAAAAAAAAAAAAAAGTAAGGTTTTTGATTTTTTCCAACCAAAAATATTAAATTTTCAGGAATGCAAACCCTTTTTGCAAAAAAAGGGAAAAAAACAAAAGCAGTGATGGAAAATTTTTGAAGAACCCTAATCAACACACTTTTGCAAGAATCTCTCTTTCTACATCCCACCAAGGTGACAATATTTGTATGTATATATCTGTAAAATATGTGCTGGTTTTGTGGTGTGTCCTTTTGGATTAAAATATGGCTACCAATCTTGTTTTCACTTCTAACCCCCCCCCCCCAAAAAAGGATTTTAATTCAGTTCTTCAGAGCTACAGGACATATTAGCCCATCATGATACCTAGTCTGAGAACTTTAAAGGTAAACTAGAAAACATGAAGATTGAAAACACAACCTTGCTCCCACCGTAGCTAATGCAAGCTTCACTATTTTTTTCCATCATGGGCCTTGTATTAGGACATTTTCAGTACTGAATCTAGATTAGGAATAATAAAATAACTAGTAATATTCAGTCTTTGAGGACTGGTGTGGGTGAAATATACATGATGAGTCACTGGCATGTTGGGATAAAGCACAGTCACTTGCTGAGCTCTGGAAGCCTGAAGAAGGAAAAGCATTTGCAGTTGATAGACACCCAACTGATGTCAAATCTAAAAGATCATTTTCGAAATCTGTTCATTTTCAAAGATTTTATTTTATCTAAGCTAGTTAAGCACCATATTCTTCCAAGAAACTAAAAAGGTCATGGAAGCCTTACTATATTTGATCCTTCATATCATAAAAACATTTGAATATGTAAAAGAAAGTATTAAATTGTATGAAAATTAGCTCCAGTCAAAGGACAGTGTTGGCAACAAATTAAAAATCTAGACAAGGAGATGACTCAAATGAGAACAGAATGTCCTTGCTCGTCTTCTTTTCTGTCTGTGTGCTAAGGACAAATTTGTGAAACTAAAGCTCTCCTGACTGAGACAGTACTGCTATCTTATAAGATTTTAACTCAGACAGTAAGCATTAATTTATAAAGGCTACTGCAAATCAGTCCAGTGGGGAAAGACAGTTATTTTTTTCAGAACCATAGAGTGTATCATTACAATCAACATTAGACTTCAGGTTTTTGCAAGTTTATATATTTATCTGTCTTTTAACCAGGAAGAATTCTGAAATTCTTCATTATATGAGTCATATACCTCCTTGAACACCTTCCACAACACTCCCACACCCTTCCAAATAATCATACTCCAGCTGTCTAGGTAGTCAGAGGATTCATGGTGATTTTGGCATCTCCATTTAAATGTTCCTGTTGAAAACATGTTAGCACTGTTAGAATCTGTGTTTTTTTGTTTGTTTTAAGACTAAGCCAAATCCACTGGTGAAACATGGCTGCTTTGTGCCACACAGCGGATATATGTTTCAAGTTTGTCAGTGGTGATCACTTCAACATCAGGTGGAGTAAAACTGATACAGGGGCTCTTATACAAGTTGTCCTTTCTGCTGCTGGTGTAGAAAAGGGTGCATGGGCAGAATGTCCCTTTGTCATGCTGCTTTAATTCAGTTGTATGTTTGGTACCCTTGTGCGGCTCCACTAACAGTGCAGAAAGCATGGGCTATATTGTGTAGTAGAAAGACAAGGACAGTGCTAGGAAGAGATTTAAGCTATTTTTGCACAGCACCTTCTGATTTATGCTCTGTGCAGTTTGGATGAAGGTGAGGATCCATGATTGCCAAACCCAGGCATTCAAAACTCACGAGTCAGACCCCAGAAAATCATCAGATTGGCTTAAAAACTTAAATTTGGGGTTTTTCATTTGCTGTCTTATTTTTCAGCCTGTACGATATACTTGGTTCATGTTTAAACTTGTATCCACATCCAGGAGGGCTAGACAGGGCCGGCTCCAGGCACCAGCTCAGCAAGCAGGTGCTTGGGGCGGCCAAGGGGAAGGGGCGGCACGTCCAGCTCTTCGGCAGCAGGTCCCTCGGTCCCTCTCGGAGGGAAGGACCTGCCGCCGAAGTGCCGCCGAAGAAGAAAACGGCGCGGTGGAGCTGCCGCCGATCGCGATCGTGGGGTTTTTTTCCCCGCCTCTTGGGACAGCAAAAACCCTGGAGCTGACCCTGGGGCTAGAAATGTACTATTTTAAAAAGAAAGCAGAGATTCTCATGCAGTCCCTTACTTCCAGAAGCTCACAATGCTTTGCTATTGTAGCTCCCAACTTGGGCCACTGACAATCAGCCTACCAGCATGTATCCTGAGTGTCTTTGTGTTAGACAGCCCTGGTTCATCGGCTCTGACTCCAGCAGCCTGTCTACAACCCCACAGCCCCCCATCTGTCTTTCACCAGTCTTGGTTACAACCAAAAAGACAACCTCCAATGCACTCCCAGTCCCAAATTTCCCCAAAACCGTGTGCCTTGAAGTGTCCAGCTCTCTTCTGGACAGGTCAGAGAAATCATAAGTTTTGTTGCTCCTGCAAAGTGGTTTCAAGTAATAACAGACAGAACAAAGTAAGTTACCAAGCAAAATAAAACAAAACACGCAAGGCTAACTTAATACACTAAGGATCTAGTTACAAATAGTAACTTCTCACCCTAGGTGTTATCTCAGGTACAATCCTTTTCAGACCAACATTGTAGTTTATGGCCTGGGTCCAGCAATCACTCATACCCCCGTAGTTACAGTCCTTTGTTCCAGTTTCTTTCAGGCATCTCTTTGGGGTGGAGAGGCTATCTCTTGATCCAGCTGAAGACAAATTTGAGAGGCTTCCAGGGTCTTTTATATGCTCTGTCTTGTGAGTGGAAACCCCTTTGTTCTTCTGTGCAAAATCACAGCAATAAGATGGAGTTTGTAGCCACCTGGGCAAGTCACATATCCATGAATGATTCCACTCCTTGCAGGCCGACACCATTGTTTACTTGGTAGTTTGAACATTCCCAGGAAAGTTCAGATGTGGATTGGCGTCTCCCAAAGTCCATTGTAGTTAAGTATTCCCAATTACTTGAATAGCCCCTTCACAATATGTTGGCCAAATCTTCTTTATGTATTTCCTACAGCAAACACTTCAAATACAAGCATAGAGCCAACACTCATAACTTCAGATATAAAAATACATGCATACAAATAGGATGAATATATTCTGTAGATCATAACATTTGCAAAGATATGTTACATGGCATATCTAGCACAAAGCATATTCCAGTTAAGTCATATTTACACTCATAAGCATATTTCCATAAACATATAGAGTGCAATGTCACACTTACCACTTCAGAAATCTTGCCAAACTGGGAGAGTGACGGACAAGCCAAAATTTCTGCAGCAAGGAAGTTGGTAGCAGTGCTGTATGATTAAAGCGAGAAAGAAAAAGAGACCCACAGAGACTGAATTGCTTGTGCTTCAATCTAGCCATCAAAAAGGACAAGTCACTGGCCAAATTCCCATGTGAGGACAGTTTTGAAGAGTCTGTAAAAAAAGCATCTTGACAAACAAAGATTTAGATGTTTTCGCACACAGGTAACCAGATATAGGATCACCATTGCAACATGTGTAGAAAAAAAAGTTGATTATGAACTACTTCCTGTATTCTTCAAGGGCCCACTGCACAATTAATTGTGTCTGTAGTTAGAACAATCTTCCCTGCACAGAGCTGTGTATATACCAGGCCAATGAAGACTGTGGTAACCCCCACACTCTCGACAGAGATCATACTGATGAATAACAGGATGATAACAATGTTGAGTAGAAATGTCACCAGTATTATTACTTTTCAATAATGCCTATACAAATTAATATTTAGATTTTGTTTTATCCTTTAGATTGTTATGATGATGTTTTGAGGTCACAAATAAATCCAGTATTATGTCTTGAAATAATATATAGTATTAAACTAACAGAAACCAATTAAATATTTTAAAGTAGTCATTTCAACATTGAGAGTGTCATTGCTTATCCTTTCTTCTATGGTAACAGCACCACTTGACAGCTCCACATCATACCTCATCTTAAAG
>NW_020664473.1:322585-410435 GCF_002925995.2 Terrapene triunguis | reverse complement strand
ATCCTGGTTGACTTTGTTTCATTGCTGATCAATTAGAGAACATGCTCGTTTAAAGTTGTGCAATGCTCCCTTCTAACGTCGTTTGGCAGCCGCCTGCTTTGTCCACTGCTTGCAGGAAGAGCAGCCCGTTGGAGCTAGCTGGTGGGGGCTTGTAATCGGGGTGGACTGGCAGCCCCCCTAGCAGCTCCCCGCTCCTCTAAGTTCCCTGTGCTGCAGCTGCCCAGCAGGCTAGCAATTGCCGGCATTGAGCTGTCCCTCCCCCACTGCCATGTGCAGCTCCTGCCTTCTGCCTTGGAGCTGCTCCCAGAGACTCCTGTTTGCTGTACAGGGGAGGGGGGAAGTGGCGGGCTAATGTCAGGGTGTCCCACTCCCCCCTACTCCTGCACCCCACTTACCCCATTTCCATAGAGCAGGGGGTATACACGACAGGGTTCAGGACGGAGGGAGCTTCCAGGCAGCAGCTGCCGTCTCAGCAAGCTGATCTAATTAACAAGGCAGTGTACTTAAGACTGGGGTCAGCTACTTAAAGGGGAAATGTGCATCTCTCGCTCTCAGACACATGGTGTGTGTCTCTGTCTGCTATGCTCTCTCCCCTCCCTCCATGCCTGCTGCCTTGTAGAGTGAGGTTACATTAACAACCAGTTAACCCTTGAGGGCTCAGCCAAATGCTAGTTCATCATTTAGCAGTAAGGCATTCCTGAGAAATATCTCACCCTCTGACTTCACCACTTCAACCCAGCTTCACAATCATCATCGCTGTGTACCAGTATTAAACTGTTTGTTTAAAACTTATACTGCATGTGTGTGTGTGTATATGTGTATATATATATTTAGTCTTTTGTCTGGTGAAAACAAGTTCCCTGGAACCTAACCCCCTCATTTACATTAAATCTTATGGAGAAATTGGATTCGCTTAGCATCGTTTCACTTAAAGTCGCATTTTTCAGGAACATAACTACAACGTTAAGTGAGGAGTTACTGTAGATGTAATAAGCTTTCAAATGATGTTGTGATGTGTATGTGTGTAGAGAGAGTATATTAAATTGACAACATTGGTGTCTGCCACTTACCTAATAGTTGCCAATTTCATTTTTTCTGGCAGCTAGGGAACAAGGGTAAATTAAGGATTGTAGCCGGATTGAGAAGGGAGATCACAGCTTCATATATGCCCTTCATCCTTTCCACTTTTGATATCTATCTCCTGGAAACTTGAAAGGTTGCTGATGTCTGAGGGACAAGGAAAAACCTTGTTTTGCTGATGCTGTCTCTGTTAGTTTCTGCATGGAAAGCATGGTAGGGGAAGGATGATAAAGCCGTTGCCCTATTGCTGCATCCATTGATTTCTGCTGTACCTCATTTCTCAAGTCTGAGTCATAGGGTAAGAATTACCCCCGTGCAAATTGTCAGCAGAAGGCTATACATACCACCTAAGTCCCACATAAGCCCTATTATGCCTTAACTGGTGCATAATCCTTGTGTTGGCACTTTGCACAGGGATGGATTCACCTATAGTGTCCAGCCTGAAAAGCTGGTATAATATTCAGAGCTATGTATGTGCTCATGGATCATCACATGCCAGAAGTAATCAGCCAACACAATAGTAATGAATAGTTCAGGAGTTGATCCTAATATGGTAGGATCTGATTTGCACAGGTGCTGAGCACCCAGAACTCAAACAAGTCAATGGGAATTGAATGTGATCAGCACTTCTGAAAACCAGGCCCTTAGTCTATCAAGGAGCTTATATTTTAACCAAAAGAAAAAAACCTTAGTTTCTTCTTGGGAATAAATAAAAAACCACTTCAATGTCTTGGGGCAGGTCTACACTACCGCCTGAATCGGCGGGTAGAAATCGATCTCTCGGGGATCGAATTATCGCATCTCGTCGGGACGCGACAATCGATCCCCGAATCGATGCTTCTACTCCACCAGCGGAGGTAGGAGTAAGCACCGTCGACGGGGAAGCCGCGGAAGTCAATTTGCCGCCATCCTCACAGCGGGGTAAGTCGTCTCTGATACATCGAACTCAGCTATGCTATTCGCGTAGCTGAATTTGCGTATCTTAAACTGACCCCCTCCCCCCGTAGTGAGGACGTAGCCTTGGATGATACCATTTATGTGATTCATCAGCATGGATTTATATCCTTTCTCATATCACTTAATGCAGTCAGAAATGTAGCAGATCTTTTCAATGAAACAAGAGATCCCAAACCCCTGTTTTTTCCCCAGAAGCATTTGTTAAAAGCACACGATAATCAAGTTAATAAATAGACTAAAGTTGCCTTTTGTGGTGACGACACAGGAAAGGAAACAGAACGCCTGGTCTGTGGTAGTCAGAGAGCTTCACAAGCCTCCTGCAAAAAGCCTCTCAGGAAAACTTTTCCTGGGGTTTTTATTTCCTGTGCTTACTCTGTTTACAACACTTCTCAGTGGTCAAATTCTTGCGCATAGAAAAGGCATGCAGTGTACATCAACATGAGATAACAAACCCATCTCTTGTGCACGTGAACACCAGCTGCGAGGGTGATGATCAAATCAGCCAAGAAGTTTTCCCAAACACAGACGCGGGGGTGTAAACAGCTCCAGCCTCGTAGTTCCAGGGCAGTGTGCCACACCTGTGAGCTGACAATTTGGGAGCTATACATCCCCACAGCGTTTCGAGCACCTCAGTCTCTCTGAGAAGATTGAGATCAGGCGTTTGCTAGTTACTATTTAAAGGTTAATTAGTGGGTATAATTATCTGCTCAAACAATTGCCAGTTGGCTGAAGCAGATAGTAAGAGCCAATGATCAAACACATCTTAAACACAGTCGGGGTCATCAAGTCAAGGTAGTCTGGAAAATATATGTGAATTCATTGCTGACCTACTAAGGAGGACACCTTAAATTCTGGGGGCGCTGTTTTGGTCTGAGAGAAGCACCATCCTCAAGATAGATCTTATACCCTTATTCAAACTGAGTAGCATCTTACCCCATATGTAGCACTAAGGTGCTATTCTGTGTGACAAAGGCTGCCTGGACTTTCAATGGATTTAAACAAGTGCCATATGGTTAAGCAAGTCCTTAAGTCCATTGATAGTCCAGGCAGCCTTTATCACACTGAATAGCGCCTTACTTCAGAAGTGGCCTCCTTTAAACCAATAGTGCTACATGTGAAGTAAGCTGCTACTCAGTTTAAGGTATGTATGTATATATGTATATAAGTTCCATTGAAATAAATAGGACTTACATATATACTTAAAGCATGTGCACAAGTGCTGTTCTGAACAGAGATGTTTCCTGAACTGGGTCTTTATTCTGAGTCACGTCTTTCAGTCCTCTCTCAGGCAGAGGCCTCAGTGAAATAAGTGAAGAAATCTGAATGAAGATTGTAGGACTGGGCTCACTAATTTTTGTTGTTATTGCTGAAGCAATGTAGAAGATACTGTATAATCCATTTCTTATAACTGTGGAAGCTTTTTGACACCCAAAACATTCAGATCCTAGCTCACAGGGAATATCAGAAATCAGCATCTATCCCTAGCCAATTCACCTATTTACAACCAGCCTTTTTTTTAACATCTCCAAAACCTACAGAAAACTGTGAGTGAGAGACATATGGTATGTTCTATAAAGAGCAAAGTAGTCTCCTGCCAGTAGTGTTGTTATGATTAATTGCCAGCTCAACAGAAGGTAGGAAGTTTTGAAGCAAGGGAAAAGATAAAATGGCCTGAGAAAATTTAAAAGGGTCAAGCAATTTAACTGGCTAGAAAATTATTTGATAACCAATTAAGGCAAAAGAGAACATGTTAAAGGTGAATCAATTCATAATGCCACAGATAATGGCAGGTCTTTTATGCACACATCAGACCATGAAAGATTTGCAAAATTTTTTGTCTCACCATTCATTTATGCAGGTGAATAAACAGGGCGAGTCAAATCAGGTTAATCTAGAAATGACAAACTCAAAGATGATGATAATAGCAAATGCAGGTGAATTAATTTGAAAATAAAAAAGTTAAGAAAATAACTTCTCTTAATGACTTCAATTCATATGCACATTTCTATGTACATTTTTATACTTTTATATAGTATCCCCACCTCAAATTAAAAGACTATTAAGGTTGCATAGTCAATCATTCAAAAGTTTTAAAATTCCATGGTTAAGGATGACTGTACAACAATTATTTGGCCGTCTTGTGCATATACATGGTCACATATTAATTTTTCTACAGAACCCAGTTCATTCAGTGTACAGAATGGGCAGTGTTCTCTGAATGAGAAGCTATTCAATATTTGTTTTATCCTCATCAATCAGTGTGTTGTGGTCCTAGGCCTTATTTACTGCACACTACTCAACCCTGCTTTGAATACAGAGTTATTAATTTCCTCATGGGCTTGTCTATGGCATTCATCGCTGTACCATGTGACAGCTTCACAAACATTAAAGAATTTAAAATCACAACACCCTGTGAGATGAGGTGGTGTTATTATTCCTATTTTACAGAGGAGGAATTACAGAATAGATATTAATCTCAAAAATATCTACTAATTAGGCCTTCCCAAATCAGACCTGTGGCCTGAGTTTTCAGAGAACTTTAAGATATTTTATTTGTTCACAGCATCACTACCATCGACTTCAGTTGCAGTATTGAGTGCTCATCACTTCTGCAGATAAAACTCCAAGTCTAAAGTTAGGCACCCAGAAGATGAGGAATACATAATTAGTGGCCACTTGTGAAAAGTTAGGTCCAAGCAGGGTGTCAGGTTATGCACACCTAGTCCTATTTTAGGGTGGGTTGGGGTTGTGATACCACCGCGATTATAGTCTATCCAATGATCCCTAGACTGAAAGCAGCATGTCTCAGTGGTAAGGGTCAAGATGGTTGCCCTCGGGTGAAGGGCTGTCCGGAGTCAATATAGCTGCCCTTATGCTCAGGGCTATTCTGTCCCTAGTGGCCCGAGTCTACACAGGTGCCCTTGGGGTCAGGGCTGTGCAGCCTAGTGGTCAGAGTCAGTACAACTGCCCTTGAGGTCAGGATTATGTGGCCTAGTGGTCAGGGAAGTGGGCCACCACCTATGGGTGGGGGGTGGCTGGGGTAGGGGGACCCGGGACCTCCCTCTCCACAAGGTCCCAGCCCAGGGCTCTTTTGACAACAGGTGTGGTTGCCACCCAGTCAGCAGGGAATCCTACTGCAACACGCTGACCTTTCTCAGGTGGAAGATACCACTCCCTCCGCCTCCCTGGGCCACTTCCTAACATGTCTCCTGAGGGAGCAGTCCATACACCGTCAGGGAACCTGGGTTCCCTGGTGGGGGTAGCTCCCTGGAAGTACTACTCCCGGTAGTTGGCTGAAGGTAGCAGGTCTCCAGTCTGGTCTCTGGGTTCTCTGGTTACCACAGTCTATGGCTGTAGCTGCTCCTGGCCTGGAGCCTCCACCAAGCATCCTTTCTCCTCAATTGTCAGCTTAGAATGAGCTGGACTGCTCCCTTTTATACTGAGGCTGAAGTTGGAACATGCCCATCACAGTCTGAGGGGTGGTATTTCCACCACCCATAGCATGGGATTAACCCTCTTTTGCCCAGTGTGGGGTATGCACATCCCATCACACAGGGAAATGCTGACACTCAGGAATCCTGAGTTCTGTGCCAGGTTCTGAGGGGAGTGTGCTGTAGTGGTTACAGACCCTTCTGTCCCTATCCCTCATAAGCCTGACCCCTTTCCCAAGCCACTATAGCCACCCCACCCCAACTCACCCTGTCCCCTTGTCCCTGTTACCTCCTGACAAGTCCCAGTCCCCTCATTTGGCTCCATGTCCCAGTCTCCCCCAATCTCAGCTCTCCCTGTCCCCTTTCCCAGACTCTTCCTGATGAACCAGCCCAGCCCAGCCCAGCTCCTCACCCCTCTACAATACAGTCAAGTTGATTCATCCTTTTTTTCCTTGCTGCATGAGTGTCAGAAGGGGCCCATTTGACAGCACAGGAGAGAGCATGTGTTAGTTCCTGTGGCTGGCACACCACAAGCTCCTAGCTATTGGAAAGATAAATTGTGGGGAAAGTCCTGCTCAGCCCTTACAGCCCTGGGATGGAATGTGCCCTGTACAGATGGAATGTTAGTAAATTTAGCTGACAAACTCCAGGGAGTGGCTATTGAGCATGTGCGAACTGAAATTTTCAGAGGCCAAATTTGGGCAAATTTCACATGGACAGCAAAAGGTATACCCCAACACCAAGATGACCCCTGCCAAATTTCACGTCCCTGCTCCAAAGCACTGGGGCAGTAGAGCATCTCGACTAAACAGTTGTATTATTTTTTTTGTCATGGATACAGCATATTTTCCCCTAAACACATTCTGAAAAACAACTGAATCATTTTTGTTGAAATTTCCCAAACAAATTCAGCATTGTGTGGCAGATATCAAGTATGGAAAATTTAAGTCCAAATAGAAAATATGGCTAAGTTCTAAGCAAATGAAAACAGGATCTTATAATAGGAAATGCTGGGCAACATTAACTATCGGCGTGCAAATTCATCATCCATACTTCAAACATCTCTCTTCCTGTGGCTTGGGTAGTTTGTATTTTAAAAACCCATTGCTTCCCACCCATTCTGAGATTCTTTTACAATTTCCTCTTATTTTTCTTCAGATCAGAGTTTTCTGAGCCCATTCACTGGGCTCTCAAATGTTGGGAGGAATTGGAAAAGGTCAATTTTCTTTGACTAAAGGATTCTAGCAGCTGCAGTCAGGATAACTAAGAACCTATGCCACCATAACATACTGAGGTAGAATATCCAAACAATCAAAGACAGTTTGCTTTTTGCTTGATCTGTGTCCCCACTACACTTGTGTTCAGCAACAATTTCATCTTCTAGGCATTAAATTATACTCTGAAAATTTGCTATCATTGCCTTGGTGGCTTTCATTTGAGCTTCCCATCTAGTTTTGCAGAGGGCCTTTAGATGTAAAAGTCTCCTTTATTCTTCAGAAGCCTGTTCAATTTCATCTGATGTGTCATCCTGCCATGTTCTTCAGGGGCCTAAAGTGCATCATCAAGTTCCTCTTCCCTTTGCAAAACTCTACTTTCTCAAGCAAGAGTCTGAAGATAAAGATAAATTTTAGACTTAATCATTAGTTTTTCTCATAGATGGTTGGAGTCTGTGAAATATTTACACATTTCCTGCAAAGTTACAAAGAAAACCTTCAGGTCTGGACTGGCCTTAACTTCAGCAGCATGCACCAAAACTAGGTTAATGTTACATGATGGGCAATGGATATATATGGTGCATAGATTTTGTCTCCCTTGCCTGAAGGCTATTTTCTCTTTTTTTTTTTATTGCAATTCTCCACAAGTTCCAGCCAGACCAATAGCCCCATCATATTTATGTCCAGACATGTATTTGGGGTCTTAGCCATACTTGCAGAATGAGTCACACAAGGATGCAGCATCTGCCTCACTTTCTGTCACAAAGCTTACAAAATACTCTTTTATAGCTACTTTTCTTATAATACAATCAATATTAACAAAGTGAAGCAAAATGGATATTTGATCAACATGGCTAATATCTGAGGTTGCATCTGCTGCAATGCCAATGAAAAACTTAGCTTCTTTGCAGGTATTAACTATGTGCCTCCTGGTTTCTGATGCCAAAAGACTTATAAGTTCACCAATAATTTTCTTGCACAAGTATTTGATTATCTTGCTGTGATTGATATGTTAGGCAAAAGTTGTATTATGTCTGGCAAGTAGCTTACTGATGCTCTAGTAAATATCACAATTGTTGCTCTAAAGCACTTTGTGATGGCTGGGGATAGCTCAGTGGTTTGAGCATTGGTTTACTAAACCCAAAGTTGTGAGCTCAATCCTTGAGGGGTCACTTAGGGATTTGGGCCAAAAATCTTTCTGGGGATTGGTCCTGCTTTGAGCAGGGGGTTGGACTAGATGACCTCCTGAGGTCCCTTCCAACCCTGATATTCTATGATTATAATAATAATAAATGAAAGCCCATGAGGATGCCTAACCATACATTTCAGGGGAGGGATAGCTCAGTGGGTTGAGTATTGGCCTGCTAGACCCAGGGTTGTGAGTTCAATCCTTGAGGGGGCCAGGTAAGGGTCTGGGGAAAAATCAGTACTTGGTCCTGCTAGTGAAGGCAGGGGGGGTGGACTCAATGACTTTTCAGGGTCCCTTCCAGTTCTATGAGATAGGTATATCTCTATTTATTTAAAACTAGCTAAAGTTCAGAGTGTCAAGCAATATTTTTAGTACTTCTTACCATATCCTAATATTTTCAGGTGCTTGTTTATCAAAACATGATCCTTTGCAAACTGTAGAGCTGCCACAAGAGACTGCATGTTATTTTCTCATCCCAGGTACAGACATTGACTTTGCCTTCTTCCAATCACTATTTGCCATGTTGATTTTCAAGTTGCTGTATCCCTGAACAGCCAACAAATGGGACAGTATGCAAAAACTGAAAGATACAAGTCTGCTAAGCCACTTGACATGCAAATCTTCATGTGGTACATTTTTCATTCTGTAAAATGTTTATAATGGGAAAAAAATGTTGATTTGGCCTTTTACTTTCAGTGGACTGGCAAGGACCAATCTGTACAAGCATACACAATTGCTCAGGTGATAAAGCTGACTCTTGAAGGCGACTTTAATCAGATGGGAACATCAAGCTTTATTTCAGCAGGAAGACTGCTTTGACCTGCTTCATTTTTGACCTGCTCTTCTATAGGGTCTTTGGCATTGCTCCTTTTGGCTTCACCTACAGGGTCTTTGGGTTGTTTGGTTTTAAGATCATCTACGGGATCTCTGACTTTGTTGATTTGTAGCTCATCTTACAGGATCTTCAGATGTGCTGGTTTCAAGCAAAATTTCTCTGGAAATATCTTATACTACAGGTGCAACTTCAGTAGTACTACACACATTGGTTTTTTTTCCTGACTTAAACCTTGACACAATAACAGGTTCATGCTTGCTGACTCAAGGGGCATTTCTTGACTTCCTGCTTCAGACTGCAGGAGTTGATGAGAAAGTTTACAAAATGATAGTTTCTGCCATTTAGGCTCTTTGGAGGAAGTTTGTAATAACAAAATCTCTTTTTCTTTTTTGTTGTCTAAAACCAGATTGTTTTTGTATTTTTAATTTTCATTTTCAGATATCTTCCAGTATGACAAAGGCCTGACTGGGATGATTTAGTTGGGGTTGGTCCTGCTTTGAGCGGGAGTTGGACTAGATGACCTCCTGAGGTCTCTTCCAACCCTAATATTCTATGATTCTATGTTTATATGATGAGAATAACTAAGTTAGAAGTATACACCTAAATAAAGTGTATTTTTGTGCTGCTTCATTTATCCTTCAGTTTGAGGGGTAATTTAAAAAAAAAGATTATTTTTTTGGTGTCGACTCTAGCAGAGATTGCAGAACTAGAGTGGGGCTGGTTGGGGAGAGTGCTGTGGGGCTAAGAAGAGGCTGGAGCAAGCAGAGACATATATCTGTGTCCCACAGCAAGAGAAAGATATGGAGACTATGGAAACAAGCTGCATTTCCCAACAGTAGCCCATTCAGCACTGGAGCATGCCCAGTGGCTGTGACTCCTGCAGGATAGGGTAGAAAACTACTAATACCAGCCATGGCTCAGCATGCTCAAATGCTGTGGGATTTTGAAAAGACATTGCAAGATAAGTGAGTGTGGCTGCCCTGAGACTCCTATAAAAATGGGGGCTGAGGGCCAGGCACAGTGTTAGATGCAGGGAACCCGTGCAATTGTATCATCCGTGAGGCACCAAAGGGGCCCCTTGCCATAGTGACTGACTCAGTTACTTGTTAGGGTGGGGCCCCAGAATAGGTGGGGGCAGATGGCATTGGCAGAGGTATAGTTGGTGCGGCTGCTCAGGGTCCCATGTGCTTGGAGGGCCCCTTCAGGCTCCGGGCTGCTCAGCTACACAACATATGCCCTGCTCAGGCTGCTGCCATTGTTTGCAGTGGGCGGGAACATTTAGAAAGAGCAATGTGCTGGTCCCCCACCACTGTCCACATTTGAATTTGCC
This sequence comes from Terrapene triunguis, assembly GCF_002925995.2. Lineage (NCBI taxonomy): Eukaryota > Metazoa > Chordata > Testudines > Emydidae > Terrapene > Terrapene triunguis. The sequence continues at coordinate 400,399 of NW_020664473.1, read as the reverse complement.
ATGGGAGGGTGCCTCCACAATGGTGGCTGTGCCATGAATACTGATTAGTAGGACTCTCAATGGCAGACCCTCCATTTTGGTCACAGGCCCCTCCTCCCCTCCCATTTTCCAGGAAAATTCAAATGGGGCAGCAGGAACCAGCACCCTGCTCTACCTAGTGACTCCAACTCTAGCTCTGGTAGCAGCAGACATGGTGATTCACAGCTCTGGCTCGTGCAACAGCAGTTCTGGCTTTGGCGGGGGAGGTACTGATGGCTTTAGCAGCAGCAGCACTACTGCAAGGCACAGGCCAGAGGGAGCAGACAGCATGACATGGAGCTGGGCAGGGGTGTAGAAGCAGGAGTGAGTGTAGGGGAAGTGAGGGAAATTAGAGTTTATCTGAATGTGAGAGGGGATGACATGTAATAACTGGCAAGTGAGAGAAGGAGATGGTGGGGTCTGGTCAGCATTTGCTGACCTTGCTGACCATTAAATCTGCCTCTACATATGCTATCATCCGTTCTCAGCCAGAAGCACACAACTAATTTTATCTGCATTCCTTTTCACCATAGGTCATAGGCAATCACTTTGCACCAGTTCTTCAAAAAATTTAATCATGTGCTTTATGCACTAGTCCATAAGTAGTCCCATTGACTAAGCACGTTTTTCAGGATTGCATGTGCAAGTTTTTCAGGATTTAAACCTTAGAATTGGCCAGATATTGAGACCCTCCTGTGGAGTAGTACCTTACTCCATTGAAAACTCCCACTGCAATCAATTGTACTTCTTGAGGAGTAAGTACTCTGTTTGCCAGAAGCTGGGAATGGGTGACAGGGGATGGATCACTTGATGATTACCTGTTCTGTTCATTTCCTCTGGGGCACCTGGCATTGGCCACTGTTGGAAGCCATGATACATGGACGTTTGGTCTGACCCAGTATGGCCATTTTTATGTATGTTCTTGTGTTCTTATGTTCTATTCAGTGTGAATAAAACTGTTAGATTTTCGCTGATAGAGATAACTGGCTCTGTGAATATGGGGAAAGCAGTGGACGTGATATATCTTGACTTTAGCAAAGCTTTTGATATTGTCTCCCACAGTATTCTTGCCAGCAAGTTAAAAAAGTATGGATTGGATGAATAGACTATACAGTGGATAGAAAGCTGGCTAGATTGTCGGGATCAACGGGTACTGATCAACAGCTCAATGTCTAGTTGGCAGCCGGTATCAAGCGGAGTGCCCTAGAGGTCGGTCCTGGGGCTGGTTTTGTTCAACATCTTTATTAATGATCTGGACGATGAGATGGATTGCACCCTCAGGAAGTTCGCAGATGACACTAAGCTGGGAGGAGTGGTAGATACGCTGGAGGGTAGGGATAGCATACAGAGGGACTTAGACAAATTAGAAGATTGGGCCAAAAGAAATCTCATGAGGTTCAACAAGGACAAGTGCAGAGTCCTGCACTTAGGATGGAAGAATCCCATGCACTGCTACAGACTAGGGACCTAGTGGCTAGGCAGCTGTTCTGCAGAAAAGGACATGGGGATTACAGTGTACGAGAAGCTGGATATGATAGATATTTAGCAGTTTCATTGTATTCCATTACTATAGCATCATCATCTTTTCAATTATTTCAAGTGCTACTTCTAAATCCAAATGCTCTATCAACTCACCATCAGAGAAAGAATTCAACTGTCTGGTGAGGGGCTCCCTAATTTCACAGTGATAACTCAGATGTTCATTTTCAGGGCCTGGCATTGCCAATCAGAGGCACAACTGTCAGTGCTGTCAATGGAAACTGCAATGCGCACTAGTCAAAATTACACAATACAGTTCATAGGATGGACTATGAATTTTTAAAAAAAATGTATTGAGCACATTATGGATTTAATTCTCACCTGGCTATAATTACACTTATTTTCATCTAAAATAACAGAACATGTGCAATCAGCAAGACCTGTTCTGTAGAGAGGAGCAACATTTTATTGTGGAAAGATAATTTTTATTCTGCGAGTAACTCTGATGTCCACATAGTAGCTGTGATAAATACAGAATCAGGGATTAACCAGGAAATTCTGGGTGTGAATGCATCATTCTACCAATAATGCAATACATGCTGAGAAAATTCATAGTGCCAAGTATTGAGGCAATAAAAAAACAGAAAGCACTCCAAATTTTATGCACACAATTTTATACATAATTGTATATACTTAAATAAAGTACAAATACAAACAAACAGCTACCAATATTCACACAGAGTAAACCTAAATGGGCAAATAATCATTTATTTTAACATTGTGCTCCCTTCAACCCACCCTCGATCTGTAATTACTTGCCATGTTTTGTTTAAATTTAGGGTTCTATGCTGCAAGGTCTGTGTCTCCTGAAAGCTACTGAGTACCCCCAACTCTCCCTGGCAGCAGTGAGAATTGAGAGCACTCAGTATATGGTAGGATCAAGCCTTTGGACTGTATGCTTTTCAAAGAATGATTGTCTCTTGTTTGCTCTATAAAGGGCCAGGCATACTTATGGTACTGTACTGTCTAAATAACAATCAATAATATGAAATAAAAATTATTCCAAATTTACCAACCAAACTCCTTATATTTTGAAATGAGTAATGTGTGCCTTTGAGAAGACTTGTGATGCAATTTATTTGCTTTGGTGAGTCATTTCATATTGAGTTAGGAATAGCTTACTACCTAGGGGCAGGGATAGCTTAGTGGTTTGAGCATTGGTCTATTAAGCTTAGGGTTGTGAATTCAATCCTTGAGGGGGCTGTTAGAGATTGGTCCTGCTTTGAGCAGGGGGTTGGACTAGATGACATCCCGAGGTCCCTTCCAACCCTGATATTCTATGATTCATTTCAATTATTTGTACATATAACGTTTTCATATATTTGTATGAACCACTCAATATTTAAAGTTCTACTCCCCTGAATTCTCCCCTGGCTTGCAATGTATTGAAGTGGTAGATTAACGTTGGCAATATAGTAAAATATAATGTTTTCTAGCCATGTAGTCTGTGGTTTTGATGGTGCAGTCATGTTGCTGATCAAACACTGCCTTCTAGGCCCCTGTGCAAATCTCTATGACTGGTTCAATAAGCCTCCCAATAAATTAGGCCATGGTATTAACCCCAGAAACACAATATATTTACAGACATGCAGCAGCATTGGACAGTGATAAAGGCTATAATTTTCAAGTTACCATTTCTTAACTGTCATGGATGCCTACTGCAGACAGTGAGGTGTACATCATAAGGAGCATAAGGGATTAAAGTTTCTCCCAAAGGGCAAAATTCACCCTGTGCAGGGGCTCAGAACAATATCCTATGCACCTCTCAAATTCCACCAAACCCTTATTTTGAGAATTTATATGGGACTTATATGGCATTTATGCTACATGCTGGCCCTCTGAACAGGGTATAATTCAGTTATAAAATTTTAGCATGAAATCCTGGGTCCATAAATACCCATTGATTTCAGTGGGGCCAGGAATTCGTCCCTAGTATGATTTCCTAAAGATTCTTGTCTACTTAAGCCTAGGATAAAGTTTTGTCACAAAATTTTCATTGAATTTTCATAGCAGGGATCCAATAGTTGGAGCCTTTGTGGATAGCAGATGATATTATAGATGAGGAGGGCTGGAGTCTGTCTTGTCTTTCAATTCTTGATCACTTTACAAAAAATCCAAAGGAGGGGTAGTTTAGCCACTGACAAATCTGCTGTTCTACTAGCTGAAACTGCTGATCCTATCAATAAACTGTAACATCTGGTATATCATATACAGGAATATCACTTTCTTGGTTTGAGGATCAGGCTGAACTTTCATTTTAATTCTGTGATGACATTTTCAATTTCTATGGGTCTCCTTCCTTCTTCAAAAAATGGGATTAGTGATTCTAAAGACATATAACCAGGCAAGGCAAACGAACTGAAGTGGAGCATGAAATTACATTTTTCAAATATCATTAGGAATTAATGGGTTAATTTTGTACCACTGGCCATTCTTCCATTCTTGATACAACTTCAGTCAACTTCCTGGTCAGCAGGTTAAATTTGATCATGATGGCTTTAATCATTGCCTTACTTAACTGTGAAAGATGGCTGTTAGTCAAATGTGGCAGCGGCAGCAAGAATAAATACCTTATTTTCAATCTGTGTCAGATGTAAGATGCTGTGTTCTCTTCTTTCTTTTTCCATGGTAAATAAAATTCCATTTTAAACAATTATGCCCTCATTGGCCGCTTAATGTGACAACGATTGTCCTTTCTGTCTCCTACTTGGCCTCCCTTTCCCACTACTGTCTTCTTGACTTCCTCTTTCTCTGCCTCTTGCCCTTTCTTTCCCACAAGCTACGTCTCTTTCTCTTACTCACTTTCTTAGTTATTCATTATGAACATCATAGATATGCACAGCACTCTATAAATAAATGAGAATATAGATCCTTGCCATGAGGAGCTGAAATCATTGTCTCTTTCTAATGTTATTCCCTTCCTCTGTGCCCTTAAAAAATAAAACAAAACACTGAGTGCCTTTTGTCTACTTTCCAAATTCCCCTTTAAAGACCTCCTTGCATTTCCCTCAGACTCCAACTCTTTAGCCAGACCCAAAATACTGAGTTCTTCCTAAAACAGTTTCTTCTGTTTGCTGAGCAGAGTACCGTATTTTTTTATTATTATTTTCTGTGTGTAGTTCCAGTGAAAGGACAGCTAGCTTTTAACATTATACATTAACCTTGACCAACTTACTAAATATACTCTGACCCATATCACATTGCACATCTTACAAAGAGTGAACTATATTTTGTCCTCAATTCTATTCGTGCAGCTCCACTGAAACAAATAGGTTTGCATAGATATCATTTCTTTAATGGAAACAAAGGAATGGTAATGAGCATAAATTAGAAAATAGAGGCAATTGATAAAGAAAGCTAAAGGTATTAACAAAATACATATGCCCAATATGGTTATGAACAATAAGAAGAATATTTTTAAATGTAACAGGAACAAAAGGAATCCTAACATTGTATAGGTCCATTACTAACAGAAGCCAGAAAAAAATAAATAAACTGGAAATAAGGAGAATTTTTTTAAACTACTAACCATTGGAACAGTTTACCAAGAGATGTTCTAGTATCTCAATTGTTTGAATCTTTTGATCATCATCAGATGTCTTTCTGAAAGGTCTGCTCAAGTTCAATCACATTCCCAGACTAGATGCAGTAATTACTGGGTGGTTCTATGGGATGAGTTATGCAGGATGTCAAACAGATGATCATCATGGTCCTCTGTGTCCTTAAAATGTATGAAAACGGTCAGAATTTGTCCCAGTATTCTCATTCTCTAGAGTTAGTCAGAACTTTTTTTTTCAACAAAATCAAAGCTTTTCACAGAAACATACCTTGAAATTTTCAACTAGAAATGATCAAACCACTTATTTCGATAAAGTCAAAATGCTTTGTTTTAACTATCATTTTGACTTTTAACTTTACAATATATATTATATAATATATATTAAAACATGTTGACTTTATATTACAATATAACATAATGTTTGAAATGATAAAGTCAAAATGAAATATTTTGTCTTTATCAAAATTAACCATTTTATAAGGTTATTTTAATGTTTTCAAACATAATATTTCCAGATTTTCATTTTTTAATAACTTTTGAAATTTGACTTTCTTTTTGATTTGGAATAAAAACAAAATTGAAACAGAATTTCCCTCAGAATGGAAATTCCAAAATTCCACTGTTGAGCTTTCTTTGGTAAATTTGTGTCTGCAATTGACAGTTCAGGGTATATAATGGAGATAACTAGCTGATATATGCCCATGCTATATCACATTTTCAATCAATCCCCTTATACTTGTCCACAGGATGTGAGGATGTATCTGTTTGTACAAAAGTCTCCATTTGTATATGCTGCTATGGTTTTCAGAAATATACTTGCACAATCTATGCCTGAAAGTGTTGTGATATTTTTTATTGATTCTCATGAGATCAAATTTTCCTGTTAATTTGTGGGCTGAAAGTGTTCCCTGTTTACAGATTAAAGTAAGTTATTGTGGTGTAGAAAGATGACAAGGGATTTATAATGAATAGATGGATATCATTGCCCCAAGAACCAGATTCAGCAAAATACTTAAACACATGGTTAACCTTAAGTATGTGAGTAATTCCATCCCTTATAAGCAAAGCTCTTAAGGATGGTTGTAGCTTTATATCCTATGGAAGTCAATGAAACTTAAATGTGCACTTAAATGCTTTGCTGAGTAAGGGCTCAAATCCAGAGGACCTTACTTAGACAAATGCGATTGTACAGTAATTTGAATTCAACAGGAGACTGAATTAGCATTATGGTTTTGTGCTTGGATTATCTTTGATCTGAAGATCATTGCTAATGGGCATAACAGGTAGTTCTAAAGAGAGAGAAAAGGAAGATATAAGAAGTGATAAATTACCTCATTTCCCATTTAAACTTAAAGAAGATGAAATAAACTTATCTGTGCACATGGAACAAAGAAGATTACAACCCATTGACAAAACTGGGTTCAACCACCAGTATTTTTAAGGACAGAACACAAGTATCTCCACTCAACACTATCAAATACATTTTCAGCATCCAGCATGAGAGCTATCAAAAGTGGATCTCACAGCTGTCCATGGTGCATAAGATGGATCATCTTTCTAGTGTTGTCTGCAGCCATTCATCTCTTAATTCCCTACCTTTTAAATATTTCTAAGAGATGCTGGTTAGATCTAAAAGCCAAAATCTTGCAATTAACATTTTGCAAAAAAAAAAAAAAAAATTATAATAAGGACCAACACCTCTTTCTTTCTTTCTTTCTTTCTTTCTTTCTTTCTTTCTTTCTTTCCATACCATAAAAGCTGCTGGTAAGTGAAACGTGTTGGTTAAATAAGAGGGAGGGTGTTTGGGTATGGGAGGGGGCACAGGGCTGGAGGTTGGAGCAGGAGAGGGGGTGCGGGGTGCCAGATGTGGGGGCCACTCACCTCAGGTGGTTCCCCACAAGCGGGGACCTGTCCCAGCTGCTCCTAGGTGGAGGTGCGGCACACAGCTGTGCACGCTGCCCCTGCCATGCTCTGAGTGCTGGCTCTGCAGCTCCCATTGTCTGGGAACCATGACCGATTGGAGCTGCGGGGCAGCACCTGTGGGGGGAGGCAGTGCACAGATCCACCTGCTGCACCTCTTCCTAGGAGCAGCTGGGACAGGTCGTCACTTGCAGGGAGCTGCCCGAGGTGAGTGGCCCTGGATTCAGAATCCCTCAACCACTCCCACACCCCAAGCCTCCTCTTGCACCCAAACTCCCTCCCAGAGCCCGCGCTCCACACCCCCTCTAGCACCCCAATGCCCTGCCGGTCCCATGCCAACTGGACTATAAACCAGCATTTCAATGAAAATCAGAAATGTCGGTTTATAGAGCTTTCTGGTTGGTGACATGCTGGACAAAATAACTTTTACTGTACTCTCTTCTAAAATTAAGTTCTGTAACCTGTGTTATGTATGATGTCAGACTAAAAAATCAAAAGATTCCTTTTTGCCATAAAGTTTATAAATCTGCACGTATCAAGGAGAATGAGCATTAATCATAAAAAGCAGGAAAAGTAGCAAATAGAACCTCAACTCACCTAGTAGAATACTTATATTTTTAGAACAAAACAGCATTTTTGATTGCTGAATGGTGAAGAGTAGATTTGGTCAGAAAATATGAAGTAGTTTTCAAAAATGTTTGTTTTTGTCAGAATTGCCAGTGAAAAATTTTCAGTATTTTTTAAACTAAAGTTTTTAAACTAATTTCCAAAGTTTTTGAAACACTTTTTGGTAAAAAAAACAAGACTAAACAAAACAAAACAAAACTTTTTTTAACCAAAAATGATTTGGGGGCAGGGGGGAGAAAATGGTTTAATTTTCAGTTATTATGAAAACAAACAAAGGAAAATGTAGTTGAAAGTTAGTTTATTCCATGAAAATGTATTAAAATTGATTAAAATCATTTTGTAATAATTACTTTTTTGATTTATTTTTTACCAGATCTAGGATGATATATGTTGTTTTTTAACCAGATACAAATTAATATGTACTTTTAGACTCCAGATCTATTGCAATTGGGAACTGTTCAGTGGCAAATGCAAATAACTTGCAGTGATACATTTGTTTTACCTTGTGATAATACATGTTATTTAAACTAAATATGCATGAATCAGTTAGGAAAATATAAGAACCAACCCAAACAGTTTTCAAGATTTCACAAACTTTGGTAAATGTTTTCAGGTGCCTCTGCTCTTCTTGATTTTTCCTGGTACTAGAGACAGAAGTACCAAAATACTATGAGAAGACCTGATTTCACATTGTATCTATCCCTACTGAACTCAGGAAGCACTAAAAATCTCACAAGGAAGGCTGAGCATATGAGATTTTCAACCCATTGTTTTCTCAGTTTCCTAATGTAAGGAGCTGTGTGAAAGGATAAGTTCTTTTCTAGATATATATGTGTTTTATATGTTTAAATATAGGAATCTGGATTTTATTACTTTGTGATGCACTGAAACATTTGTTTCTGTCATATTTTAGGTCTTTTTTTTTAGGGATTCCCACTTGTAAACTAAAAAGAAGATCTATTGCTTGAATAAGATGATTGCAAGCAATTTCAGTAATTGAGTCCCTGGATATTTGTCTTTATGCTGGGAGGTTTCACTTAAATTTTAATGGATTTTTAATGCCAAAACAGTTTTATTTAAAACTATTGCCATAAAACGCTAGAATTTTCATCTAAGTTTGTTAGGGCACTGAAAGTGTTAAAATCATCTTAGAATGCATTTTGCTTTTATTTCATTTGACCAAATCTGACTTGTTGTGCTTTGACTTATAATCACTTAAAATCTATCTTTTGTAGTTAATAAATGTGCTTGTTTATTCTACCTGAAGCAGTGTGTTTGGTTTGAAGCATGTCAGAGACTCCCCTTGGGATAACAAGTCTGGTACATATCAATTTCTTTGTTAAATTGACAAACTCATATAAGCTTGCAGTATCCAGCAGGCATAACTGGACACTGCAAGACGGAGGTTCCTAGGGTTGTATTGGCTAGTGTTGGCTAGTGTCATTTGGTTGCACCATCCAAGCAGCAGCTGGGCAACAGTGCTCACTCACGTAGCTGGGAGCAGCTTACGTGCTAGAGACTGTGCGTGAACAGCCCAGGAGTGGGGGTTCTCACAGTGGAACAGGGTAAGCCTAGCTCCCAGAGTCGAGGATTGGAGTTACCTAGCAGATCACCGGTCCAGATAACACCAGGGGAATGTCATAGCTATGGTACTCAATTTTTCCAGGATATTGTGCTCATTGATTCTAGAAGTATATCGAATGACTAATTGGTTGGTCAGATGTCACAATGTTTAGCTTCTGCTTCAGTTTCCTTCTGTACATAAGTTTAGTCACTGAAGGCAACATATTGATTTAAGTTTTACATTTACTCTCCTTCCCATATGTCTCAAAATTACATAGGAAACTAGTGGATCAGACCAATGCTCCATCAAGTGAACAATTCTTCACAGGAAGGCAAAAAGCACTCATAATACACCTAACCAACTGTATAATGCTATATATAGGGTTAGGAATTTCCTTTCTGACTCCTAAATTATCAAATTATGCTGTGAATCATAAGGTTTGTTTCCCCTATTTTAACATGCCTAACTCTAAATGTTTTTATTGACCATAAAATCATCCAGCTCCATTGCAGACCCAGACACACTATCTGATTCTATAACCTTCTGCAGCAGTGAATTTCACTACCCAGTAGATGTTCCAAATTTACCTAATTGCTTCGTAAAGGGGCCCTTTGTTTTATGGGACAGTATAAAAAGCAGGGTACTCATCCATTTTCACTATATCTTTCATACTGTTAAATATCTCAGACAAGTCCCCTTTAACCTTTTTCCTTTCCACTCCTAGTGGCTAATAATCATATTTCTTGCTGTCGCTGAACATTTTTGAACCCAGGTACATCTACTTTAAAACAAAATGACAAAAGTTTGACAAAGTACTCCAAGTACAGCTGTGGCGTTGTTCAATATAAAGCAATTATATGCTTTATTTTTTTCTGCTCGTTTTTATAATATATCCTATATGCTTTTTAACTGCTACTGGATATTGGGCAGACATTTCCACTGCACTATCAGCATTTGTTCCTATGACTAGTTCCTCAGAGATTCCTGAATGTTAAAAGCACATCTGTTAACAATGAGGTATGTGAACTATTTTGCTATTGTGCATTATCTTACATTTATTCAAGTTGAACTTCATCTGGCATTGTGCTGCTCAATCCCCCAATGCTTGTAACTCCATCTGGAGTTTCTCACAATCCTCTACAGCTTCCACTGGGTCTTCTCTACAACTATCCTCACATGCTATAATGTACACCATTTCCCCAAAGTTCTGTTTTTGTTTATTTTTATAATGCAGTGGTAACCTTGTTTTGGCAGACTATAAATCAGTTCAGTTCACACAGTAATGGAGTTGCCACTTCAGTTCCCTTCAGTTCCCATTGATTCTTACAATTTGTTGTGAATTCCTGAACACCATAGCAAACATGATAAAGAAATTAAAGCAGTCAATTTATGGAGATAAAATGGCTGCACTGACAATAGCTGGGGTCAACAGGTGTATAAGACACTCATAGCCGTATTGTCTTAACAGCAGCAGTCTCTTTCTTATATCCTACATGGCAATGGGGGGAGGGGGGGAGATCCATGAGGAGGAAACTGATTGGACATGGTGCCTTCTAGTGGTGAAGAAGGCTGGCTTTGTGTGACATATACTTCTGCACCTAGTGAAAAACAGTAGTTCTTACAATTACAATTTATTGCCCCTGATTCTCATTCACACTGAAGCCCTTTGCACAGCCCTAGCAACATACAGAGGCCTTAAAGTGCACTTAAATGACATTTAAACTCACTATGAGGCCTCTTTACACTTCTAGAATAATGTAAAGAGGCTTTAATGTAAATAAGAATCAGACCCATTATGGCTAGGACAGAGTAACACACATGGATACAGTTGATTTTGACAGCAGTGTATTGGATGCAGCATGCAAGCAAACAGTGTTGATTTGACTGGAGGGCAAAGCTGTGTTTTGCATGAAGCCCTGAAGTGTGACTATATATGTTTAAGCTTTGCCACTGTTTATGTTGTTCATCTTTTATCAATGTCATAAATGAAACTAAGACTATATAATACATAAAATAGATTTGTGACCACTTATTTATCTCCAACTGAGAAATAAAACCATTCCTGAAGTTCAAACAGTTCTCAAATGCTTGGAGGCCAGTAAAGTACATTCTAGTTCTAGTTCAGGGCATTAACTGTCAATTTTAAGGTACTGTAGTAGCTCCATAGGAAATCTTTAAATTTAATCTGATAGTGGATTGTTCATGTCTAGATAAGGTCTGTTTAAATGTACTTTCCCCCTCCTTGCATTGTAGTTCTATATACATTTTCAGTGGTGGTTTTATTGAACAGAGAGAGAGAGAGAGTGTTTTATTTGTATTAATATTTTTTTCTGAAATATTAAAAAATATAGTATTGTATAAAAAAAATCAAAGTGTGGAAAATAGTTCATAACTATTAACATACAATTAAAGATTGTAACATAATGCTTATGCACAAAAGGGCCAAATTAAGGTTGCATGGGCAGCTTTCAGGCTGGCATTTTCTAATGTTTGAGTACTTGACTTTTCAACCTTAACATTCTTTTAATGTAGAGTTTTTCACGTAATTTACTAATTGTTAAAAATCAAACTGTAACAGAGAACATTCCATCATGTGGAACCATGTGGACCTCGTTTGGGTCATCTGCAGGATCTGGACCTTTAATTCCACAACACAGACCTCTACAACTTGAGCTAGCAGAGTAATGAGTGCTAGCAGAAGGCCATTATCCTGTAGGACCAGTCACTGGAGGAAGATGAGACATACACTTTGCCAGTAGGTTTCACAACTATTTACTGATAGCAGAGGCCTGCAGTGACTCAGAACTCCTGAATTCAATTCCAAGTTTTTGAGAAGAGTTCACTCCAGTATTATAGACCCTTCTTCTCTTGAGTCCCTAGACTGTAGGTCCCCCTCTGCTCCTATCTGCCCCATCCTCAGCACAGGTTCTACCCTCTTCCCTTCCTCTGCTTCTAACCACTTCAACTCAGATCACATCCCCTCACTCTCTGCTTCTGCCCCCCCTCCTCTGCTCCTGCCTTCTGTCTGCCTCTGCTCCTCCTCATCCTCTAGCTCCCCACCCCCCATTTCCCCTCCATTTCTCACCACTTAGTATTTCAGCCACCTCCTTGCTGCCTGAGACCCAGAGGATGATGCTTTGACAGCACAGAAGAGACAGTATCCTGCCTTCAATTTCTGCACTCAGTGTCACAACAGCCCTGGCTGCCGGGAAGAACAATTGCAGTGAAGTCCTAAGCCCCTGCAGCCCTGTGCTGGAGCATGGTCAGCCACTCTGTGGGGGTGTTGTATGCACAGTCTGGTCAGCATGTAAGAGCTGCTAGGGGATGGCACATGCTCAGTACAGGAAGAACCTTTGGAGAATGTAGCTGCCATATGTTAACAAGTCTCTACTGACTACAGTAAAACCGCAGAGTTACGGACACCCCAGGAATGGAGGTTGTCCGTAAGTCTGAAATGTCCATTAACTCTAAACAAAGCACAGTTCAGGCTCCAGATCCAGCAGCTGAGATTCCAGGCCACACTTCAGCAGCAGCTCAGCTTCACCCTACTCTGCCCACCATGAGTTTGCATGTTGTCCTCCTCCCAGCAGGGGTGTAGTGTGTGTGTGTGTGTGTGTGTGTGTGTGTAAACCTCATGTCCCCCTCCCGGCCGGGGCAAGGGAGTTAAAAACAGTATGTCACCCTCCCGGAAGTGGTGGGGGGGTGAAAGCGATGCAGACCCCAGCTCTGCTCCTGCTCTGCTGGCTGGTTCTGGCTACCTTGGGCTGCTAGCCCCAGCCTCTTTCTGTAATTGACTGCCCTGCACATGGGTTGGGGTGGGGACAGGCAGCCCAGATGTGGCTTTAAGATGTAGATGTAAAGTATTTGCTTTTTTATTATTATTTTTTTTGGTCTGTGCTGCTGCTTGATTGGTTACTTCTGGTTTCACTTGGTGTCCGGTTCACTGGTCAGTCTGTAACTTTGGTGTTTGTATCTTTGACATTCTACTGTACTTGTAAACTGAAATTTGTGTGATTTTTCATTGAGATGACATCAAAGCAACACCACGAGAAAATTTGTGCTCCAAAGCATGGAGCTGCTAGAATGTCTCCATAAAACAGTTGTATGGATTTTTTTAGCATGGGCAAAGTAATATATTTTACCCAATACCGTTTTCTGAAATGACAGCTGTTTTAGCTGGAATTTTCCAAAACAGTTCAGCCTGAGGCAGACTCCCTACATTGAAAATATTAGTCCAAATGGTTGGCAAAGTTATAAGCAACTAAAAACAAGAGCTTATAATGGGAAGTGTCAAGCAACCTTAACTTAGACAGCACTACCAGCTACAATATAGCTACTATGGCCAGACTCAAATAGGCACCTCAATTAAGTTGCATGATTTCTGGAATTGCAAGATGCTGAACACTTTTGAAAATCTGTCCCTCTATCCTTAGATAATAACACGTAAAATGGATTTAGGAGCCTAACTTGAGGTACCCATATTTGGGAATTTGACCCCAGCAAAATCAGTGGGATTACTTCCAGAGTGAAGTACAACTAAACATGAATAAAGATGGCAGAACCTGGCCCCTAGTGAGTTTGTTTTCTATGCCACTGGAAATAAAATGGCTCTGATCTGTGAAGACTTGGAGACCAGAAATAAAATATCAGAAATCCTCTTTTAGGTAAAGTCATTTCAGTATGACCAGGGTACATAAGATATTTTACTATACCATATACTAGTCAATTCCATCTTTGAAGAAACCAAATAATTTGGACATAACTTTTCTATCCATCCCCCCCCCCCCCCCCCAGGGATATGGTTGAATGTTTAGCATCTTGTGCTGTTTGTTTAGGAGAGTTGTAAGCAAATATGATATGTAAGAGGAAAAGAGAATCAACTTTTATTTAACTGAAACAATGTATATTTAGAGTTAAGCCGGCCGAAAATCTCCTTGTACTTTATCCTGGTATCTTTTAAAATGTAGAACATTTGTAGTATTTTTATTGGAATCGGAAGTGGTATACTATATTTGCTTTCCTTTCCATTCAAAAGATAGACTGATAGATAAACATTCACAAAGACTTTCTGAAATGTTGGAGAATAGAGTGTAGTGTGCTTTCTCTGATAAGGGACTTCAGTGAATAAAGTAGAACACCAAAGTAAAACCCTAAGGCTAGTAGGAAAACTGGCATAAACACATTTTGTTTTCACTTGCTAACGCTTCAGGGAATCTGTGGTATCTTTAGTATCTCACAATTCTTACTGTGCACTCACACTTTCTTTCTCTCACACTCATCTTCAATGACAACAGTAACTGAATGAGGAAACAGTATGACCTTATCCAACTTTATGCCCCCACAATCCCTCCAAAAAGAAAAAAGTCCCACTAGTTGGCAGCCGGAGTACCCCAGGGTTTGGTCCTGGGGCTGGTTTTGTTCAACATCTTTACTTACGATCTGGATGATGTGATGGATTGAACCCTGAGCAAATTCACAGATGACACTAAACTGGGAGGAGAGGTAGATATGCTGGAGGGTAAGGATAGGGTCCAGAGTAACCTAGACAAATTGGAGGATTCGGCCAAAAGAAATCTGATGAGTTTCAACAAGGACAAGTGAAGAGTTCTGCACTTAGAACAGAAGAATCCCATGCACCGCTACAGGCTGGGAACCGACTGGCTAAGCAGCAGTTCTGCAGAACTGTCAGGCTAGAGTGTACACATTCCCTGGCCTTTGTGAAAATTCTCATCTCGGTATTAGAATAAGCACTGGGTGAAATTCACATTTATTTCAAGTGAAGTACTCTACTGGGATTAGAGCTGTGAGAATAATGAATCTTTTGGCTTGCTGGCAATTCAAAAATACCTAAACATACTGTTTTGGATTGAACAAAATGTTTCTTTTTGACAAAATTGTCATGTTCTGATAATTTTTAAACAGCTTTGATTGTTATTTTTTAAATAAAGTTAAAGAAAATTGTGAAATGAATAGTAATTTCAAACTGAAAATCAATTTTTTTCAAAATTGTTGAAATAAGACATTTTGATTTTGTTTTTTGGGGGGGATGTAGGGATTCCCCCTCCGTCCCTCCCCCCCGCCCAAAACAATTTGACAAAACCAATATGAATTCTTGAAATGTTTGCTGAAAAAAAAGTTTTGGCCAAAAAATTTCACCCAGCTCTGACTGGGATATTTCCTGATTCTTGACTCATGATGCTCTGAACAGACAGGAAGGGGTGCTGGATAATCAAATAGAATGAATTTTAAAATATGGCCTTAATTTTGTCAGCACTGATAGTCCATGAAGCGTATGGCACCTATTAAAAGGGGATAACAATTCTTCTCACAGCAGTGTTGTAAGGATGAGTTAGATAATGGGTCTGATCCAGCACGTTCTTGAATCTGGAGCTTCCTTTATAATCAGAAGGACTTCAATATCTGAAGGGCTTGCAAGGCTGAGCCCACTGTTTGTCAAGGGCTTTGGAAATGAAAGTGCTAAGTACTATTCTTTATAGATCCATTATTCAGACCTCAAATATGGAAACCCTGCTATTATGTAAAGAAAACATTTATTTTTTCCTTGAAATAATAGTGTGTTGTTTAAACATTTCTGAGGGTAGGTCTAGCAACATAGCTGTTATTATGCACAGCATGTGGGTTTTAAGTATTGATGTAAAAAGTCAACTAGAAATAATACATTTCACATATAGCCAGAATATCAATGCAATTCAAGGAAGCTGACTACTTCTGAAGAGCACAATGTAAATATTTAGCTTCATGTATTGAAGAACCGCCATCTGCCATGACCCCCTCACTTAAGGACAATGGAACTCCCAAAACTCCCCTAACCTAGTACCATTCTCCCTTGGAAACTGTATTCTCCTCCCCCATCAGAGGTCCCTTTACAGCTGATTTTTTCTTCATGGGCTGTTTTGCTTCCTGCTAATTTTATGTGAAGGGATTCTTGTTTTTCTCCTAGGAACTTCAGTGATGGGTTGACCTTCTCCCAGGGGTTCCCAGGGCTACCAGCAGATGGCTGCCTTCCTCAGCTACTTCCAAACTGACATTCTTTTCCCATTGCTGACCTTAGTTGTAGTGTCCCATGGATTGTGGGATATACTACAGTGTTGAGGCATAGGGGATCCTGACAGGCAGAAAGCTCAACAGCAGCCGACTTGCACATTATTTGACTGGTTAACATTACTCCAGTTTCAGTATTATCAGTGACCTCAGAGGAAGAAAACAATAAAAACTTAGTCTTTGTATGATTGTTTTCAGCCTATAATTGTCCAGGACCATTCTTCAGTATGGAGCAACATGGGTTATTCATCATTACAGCCATTCACTAGCAACATAAGTAGTCTGGAATCAAATTTTGCTCCTCCATATTTGTCACTATATGTTAATATTATAATTTGAGCTAACAGTCTAGTGTTGCTTTGAATGAAAGAAACAGTTGAAAAATGATGATATAGTACATCCATTGTCTTCTCTGCTATTATGTTGCTGCTACTTAGGTTTAAAAAAAAGACTGCTAGTATTAACTGCATAAAGCCCTGCCTATTATTATAGTAATAGTTACATGATCTCTCCTTTGATGGTCAAAACAGAGTGTTTCTCTATGTTCCAGAATTTGATAATCATGCTTAATAATTTGCCTTTAGGCTTCACTCACTTGCCACTATTCATTCAAACTACATTTCAATTTCTTTTGAATGAAGCACCTCGATTCATACATAAAATATTCATAGCACAATCTCTGCAAAAGTAATTGGGTCCTTCAAGTTCAGACACCCCCTGCAGATTGTGCTGGTTTAGATTTTTGCTCAAGTATGGCACATACCATCTTTGGGTGTCATTTGTAGATCAAACAGAGACTTGAATATTAACTGCTAATTAGATTTCTAAACACTCTCTCTATGTGCCATATCAGTCTAGCTTAGCAATATAAATTATTTGAAAAGCTGGTCCACCTAATCTTATTTGATAAAAGGGTATTTTTATTAATGGAGCATCGGAAAACTTACATATCTAGAAAATCTTTCTTGTAAGGTCTCAGATAAAGATAATGTTCTTTGAGGAACTGCTGTACTGCTTTATCCTTGTTGCTAACATTGCTCCTTTCAGATCCAGTACCTTCACTGTACAGTTGAACATAAAATGTGCATAGTACCTTGTACCTCAGGAGTGGTCAGGTACGACCTGATCCAAGGCCCTTTGAACTCAATGGAAAGGCTTCTGGTGCCTTCAGTGGGCTTTTGATCAGGTCCCTACCACCACCTGATCCCATCAGAAGTACATAGTGGGCCATAATGTACCTGGATTGGGGGTGTTGAGGAAGGTGCAAGGAGCCTATCTTTCCCTCCATGTTCTGTGCATGTTCAGGAAGCACAAGGACTGCATGAACCTAACAGAGTTGGGGTGGGACAGCAGGTGGGGTGAGTATAGTACAGGGCCACAGCTACTCATATAGACCAGCAAGGGATAGCACATGCTGTGCCCTATGAAACAATGTCTTTGTAGTTGTGCTTCTCCTACCCATGGTGCAATATGCCAAAAACTGCCTTTCTTGCTGCTGCCGTGTGCTGTCCAAAAATGTAAATGTTGGGTCTATTAATATAGCTAGGTCATCTCCTCTATGGAATTAATTAATTCAGGGCCATTTAAACTGTACTTACCTTGGCCATTATTTCTACTACAGTGCACCACTTGGTTCGCGGCTTGTTCAGGGTAAGCCCCTGGCGGGCCACAAGATGCTTTGTTTACCTGAGTGTCTGCAGGTTCGGCCGCTCCCAGCTCCCAGTGGCCGCGGTTCATCATTCCCGGCCAATGGGAGCTGCGGGAAGCGGTGGCCCAGCCTGTGCCGCTTCCAGCAGCGCCCATTGTCCGGGAACGGCGAACCACGGCCGTTGGGAGCTGCGAGCGGCCGTACCTGCAGATGCTCAGGTAAATAAAGTGTCTCGCGGCCCGCCAGGGGCTTACCCTGAACAAGCTGCGAACCAAGTTTCGGAATCCCTGACCTAATTGGTCCAGATTCGTTTGTGAGGCCTGATTCAACACCCCTAAGAACTTTAGATCAGGCCTCCAAAAGCTGCAGCCCTCTGAATCTTAATGATGCTCCTCTTTGGTATCATTTGCAATGACTGTGCATCTTATAGCTTTATCTAAAGCACTGAAACAAATATTAACAAGTAATGATACAAACAGAGCCCTGTGTGGCTCTCTCTTTACCAACTCCCCTGAATAACAGGTACCTTTAATTAATTTCTCTTTAATTCCTAAGCAATTCCTTATCCATCTTAATAAGGTATTGCCCCACCCATATTTAGAGAGCTCATACAATAATGCATCACAAGAAACGTTGTCAAAAGCTTTCTGCAAAACCAGATATATTAAAGCTATTAATTTAATTTAACAGCTGCTCCACATTCTAACAGCAACCACTTCCTTCCCCTATAATGGTGAGAAAAATAACATTTCAAATCATTATGTTAGCCTCGCTCTGCTTGCATTATGTGATGTGACTGCTTCAAAGAATATTTTTAACAAAAGCTGCCAATTTGCACTAGTGGAATAATCGTCACTTTGCAGGCTGGTCTCTTACTCCTACAATGCACATTCCTATTGAAGCCAAAAGTCCATCACCTTCTAGAACTCTGAAACATAAAGGAGAAATAATTCTAATAATAAGGGGAGAAATTGGCCCCCTCCTCACACATATGGAGGAGATTAGGATTTAGGAAGCCCATGTAGTTGGCTTGCCTCCCCTGGGCTGCATAAAGCACAGCTCCCTGGAAGTCTCCTGAACTCCAGTGTAGAGTGGAGGAAATTGAGAAAGGAGGCAGCCCATGAGGAACAAGATTGGGCTGGTGAATCCTCAGCTATGTGAATCCTTTGTCCACTTCCCTAGAGAGGGGCACAGCTGGATTAGAGGCTACTGAAGATATGAAGCTGAAAGAGCATCTTTCCTGCCATTGTGCAGTCCTGGAGGTAATTTTTCTCTTTCTTCATCCCCAGTACCCAAGGAACTGTTCAGCTAATCAAGTTAATCCCTAATTTGTGATATTGCCAATTCACAAGTCTGACAATATATAGTGTTTTTCCTTAAAGACTGAGCTGTTAGCCTATGGTTATGTTCAAATCTCAGATTTTCTTTAAAAAAAGAACTTTTGAGCCTCAGGGTTGCAGAGAAAAGCTTGAAAATATCAATCATGAAAGTTTAGAACTCAGAAACCAAAAAAAGAACTCAAAATGTATTATGTTTTTAAGACAATTTCATGATTTTTTTTGGGGGGGGGGACTCATGATATTTAATTTTAATATTTCCCCTTAGCAGGAAATGGCACTCAGCCATAAACCAACTCTTATAACATTGCTTATGTGCTCCCAATTCAAAAAGGACAGCTGGAAGGTTCTAAGCAGACAGCATCATTTGGAATAGCTGAATACCTAATTGGTACTGATTCAGAGGTTTGTTCTTTGCATCTATGGAAAAAATGTTCATGGTTTTGTGTATTTGTAGTATTAAGAAAGTTTGATACAAGTCATATAATATATTTTGAAAAATATTTTTTAAGTCTTGCTTTATGTTTCAAGTAGCAGGGCTCAAGGAAGGGATAATGACTCTTTGATCTTGAAAGGCTTGGAACACATGTGTCACAAAACATTTGAATAGCTAATTGCTGGTAATATAGCTTTTAAATGAGAATCTCTGGATTGAAGAAGTTTGTAGAGCAATTCAAAAAGATCAGAACAAACACTGGTATCTTCTATGGCTAACTTTGCAGAAAATGTCAAATGGGGTCAATCTAATTTTTGATAAATGCAAAACTATAAATGACTTAAGTAAATCCTGGAAATTGATGTCTGTTGTTAACATCCTGGATGAGGTCACATATATTCTTGATCACTTATCAACCTTGAAGAGCTTTTGCTATTCGTGAATTCTTGAATTTAGTACTGACTGAAAATCACAGTTGGCAAAGAGCTTTGTCAGTTGGTTTTGATCTTTAATGTGGAGTATGGTATTGCTCCTACAAGTTAATCACTGGCTTTTTGCTGCATTTCTCATACATTCATGGAATCAGACTAATCTACAGAAAATTAGTTATGGGCCAAATGCATCACTGGTGTGACTCCACCTGAAGTCAATGGAGTTATCCTAGGGATAACTTTTTACCCAGTACCTAGTGCCTAAATTTAACTATGCTAAATATGGATAATGACTCAGTTATCCCAAAGTCACTCTATTGACTTCAGGTGCAACTACACTAAGGATGAATTTTGGCCCATATCTGCCTAAGAAGTCTGACAAATGATTGCACAGTCAATTTGGTTACATATTTGTAAATAAAAGTTTTGTTGTAGTAATGTGGAGGGTCATGGGAAAAAGACCTCCTCTCCCTTTAAAGGTTGGGGAAAAATTAAAAGTTCAACTTTACCACTAAATCTATGCCTTGTTTTCTGCTCCTTCCTCCCGCCAGTGGATTGAGCACTGAGATGGATGTCAGGAGCAGGGTAAAATGATACATCAATACTTAGCTTACAAAGTCTTTTGGGATCCAATGATGAAAAGTGTTTTATAAGTACTCAAAAGCAGTTCTGGGAGTTTATCCAAATCTCATGTGAACGGGGTTTCTTTTGAGTTTGTGCTGCTTTGGCTTGAATTCGGATTGGACCCAAGACATGCATATACATCCAAAATTTAACAGCATAATGTTTTAAAGTGGGAGTAGGGCTGATCTTGTGGTTAAGGTAGTGGACTCGGACTCCGCATATCTGGATTCAATTCTTAGCTCTGCCATGGATTGCTTATGTGACCTAGGGCAAGTCAGTTAACCCCTCTGGGTCTCAGTTCTCTGTCTGTAAAAGATCAGAGTATTTCCTTTCTTCCACCTTTTTGTCTGTAATAGAATTATAGAAATATAGAGCTGGAAGGGACCTCAAAAAATCTTCAAGCCCAGTCCCCTGTGATGAAGCTGGACCAAGTAAACCTGGACAGGTGTTTATCCAACCTGTTCTTAAAAACCTCCAGTGATGGGGATTCCATAACTTCCCTTGGAATCCTATTCCAGAGCTTAACTACCCTTATAGTTAGAAAGATAACTAATCACAATCTCCTTTGCTGCAGATTAAGCTCATTATTCTTTGTCTGACCTTCAGTGGACATGGAAAACAATTGATCACCATCCTCCTTATAACAGCCCTTAGCATATTTGACAACTGTTATCAGATCCGTCCTCAGTCTTTTTTTCTCAAGACTAAACGTGCTCAGTTTTTAAAATCTTTCCTCACAGGTCAGGTTTTCTAAACCTCCTATCATTTTTGTTTCTCTCCTCTGGATTCTCTCCAATTTGTTCACACATTTCCTGTATTGCTCCTTTAGATTGCAAGATCTTTGAGGCAGGGAAAGTAGGGGTCTTGATCTTTGTTGGAGCCTCCACATGTTACTGGACTACAAATAATAAATGTTAATAAAAATAACTGATATTTGTAATATTTCACAAATGGTCAGTTCAAGTTTTGGGCAAAGACTTGGATTATTTCTTTTATCTGAATTACTTTGCTCATTTTTGACCACCATCATGCACACAAAGTATGTAGTATTATCAGCTTTAACGTTGATTACACTGATCAATCTAACAGCATTAGTATGGTCATTGGATTATGGCAGGGGATCTCAAACTTCATTGCACCATGACGCCATCTGACAACAAAAATTACTACATGACCCCAGGAAGGGGATCGAAGCCTGAGCCTGTCCAAGCCCCACCACGCCAGGAGGGCCCAAAGCCCAAGGGCTTCAGCCCCAGGCAGGGGCCCTGTAACCTGAGCACCACCCCCCAGGGATGAAGCCCAACCCTGAGCCTCGCCGTCCAGGGCTGAAGCTTTCATACCAGATTTATGTTTACATACCAGATTTCAAAGGGAGTTGATTTTTTTTCTCTAGAAATTCCTATATATTTCTGCTCATTCTTTCACAATAAATTTAACATGTGCAGTGTCTTGCATGTTATGGACCAGCCCCCAAAAATCACATCATGTACATGCCACATAAGTGACAGATAAATTTGGTCTTCAAGCCTTAATCTTTCTTTTACTCCACTTTCATTGCTACTTCAATACCAACTGGAAAAGAAAGATAACAGGTCAATAATTCATCTGTAAATATGTAAGGATGAATTCTAGACTGAGTGGTGATAGCCCAGGTTAGGTGTATGGGAAGGAGAGTCTTTCTTTTGTGTGTGCATCTCATTTTGATTTCTAATCACTTGAAAGGACAACATACATGCCCACTCCATGGAGATCTTGAAATGCACCTTTCATGCTGTTCAGTTCAAGCCAAAATTGCTTCTTTGTGTCTTAACCATGCCACAAATACAACTGAGTCTTACTGTAAGAACAAGTGATTGTGACTAAGGTTAAAGTTATATGGAACTCAAGATCAGTGCCTTCACTCAGGATGGTCTAATCAGAACATAAACTGGAGTTGTCCTTTTGGGGATTCTGTGCCCAAACAACAAGTACACTGTCCCACCCTGGACTTTTATACTTCTGTGCATCTTAGACACTGTGTAACTGGTGTGTACTCAGGTTACTAAGAATCAGAAATCAGTTTTGAGAGGAAATAAGAGCCACCTTACACTAGGGATGGGCCTGAGCCACAAAATTGTTTTCCAGATATAAATGCTCTGAGGTTTGAGAATTTGGATGTAAAGTTCTGGTTTGATCCACTACACAGCTAGGCGTCAACTGTGGAATGAGGAAATTTGGATAAAGGATTTTTCCTTGAGTCCTCTTCTAAATTAAACACAACTTTTTTGAAGTCCAAAATGTTTGGCTATGTTTTAAATTATTATTTAGGATTAAAGGACGTGCCATACCAAGTCAGATAAGTGGTTCATCTAGTCCACTATCCTTGCCTTTGACAGTGGTCAGTACCAGATGCTTCAGAGGAAAATGCAGAAAACCCTTCTAATTAAATAACCTGTTCATAAGGAAAAATTCTTCTTAATGTCTTAAAGTGGCTTATGGTCTGTTGCATAAAGATTAACAGCCTTTAGAAATTGTTTAGCTTGTCTTTTGTTTTATTTTAGTGTGACTCTGTATGACAATCCAGACCACTGAGGGCTTGTGTGAACCCTGCCCTGCAAACTCGCTTTACTATTGCAGCTCCCACTGGGGCCATTCATAAAGAGCCTTTCAGCATGCAGAACGCACCCTGAGTGTATGTGTATAACTGCACCCTGTTAGCCACACATCACACTCTGGCCTCTACCAGCCTGGGTTACCACTTGTAGGGTGACCCCAACACGCTCCCAGTCCCAGATTGCCCCCCAAAATGTGTGTTCTGCATTGTCCAATCCTCTCCTGGACAGTCCAGATATATTAGGTCTGTTGCCCATATAAGGGGAACAACATACAACTGTTTGCTACTATAAATGGAGTTATCCAAACAGTTCAGTTTAAAGACAACACTGGATTAAAGAATAAAACAAGTTTATTTAACTACAAGGAGATAGGTTTTAAGTGAGTATAAGTCATTAATATAAGAAATGGTTACAATAAAAATAAAACACTTCCTACTACTAAAACTTAACAAATTTGACTTTGTTCAAGATGAAGTCCCTTACCAAGTGTTTCCAGTAACTTTGCTGCTAAAATTTTCAGACCACGATCTGCTCCCAAAGTCCAACAGCTGTTTCTTTTGTCGTCTTAGGTGAAAAGGAGAGAGAGCGATAGGGAGCGATAATTTGGGGTGTTTTTGCCTCTCATTTTTATAGTCCAGTCACCCTTTGAAATGCATTTTCCTGGGGGTTACCCCTAGATAAAGTTCATTCCTGCTGTGGGGACGGAGACAAGGAGTGTGGTAGTGAAAAAAGTTCCATGCTGTTGTGTAAGCAGGGTCTGAATGAACTCTCCTCTGACAGCTAGCTGGCAGGGGGAGAGACTTCAGGAGCAAACTGTATTTACATGAACATACCTCTCTGCTACGATATCCAGCAGATAGAGCGGTGATCAACTTTGGCTGATGTTGGGTTACAAATCACTTTAGTACTGAATGCAGGGGTAGAGAAATGCTGTTATCAATGTTGTCATTATTGTATGAATAAAGGGGAGCAGAACTGTGCTTAACCTGTATTAAATGAGGGTCATCCTTAGCTGAAAGGACCTTGTTAAACCAAGGGCTTGAATGCCAGCCCAGGGTGAAAGTAGGAGGGGTGGGGACAGGTGTCCCAGCCAGGAGGTGTGGACTCTCCCTAAGGGTCCTCAGTCTGGTTTAACCTGTTCCCCACACTGTTCAAAGACAGGCTAAATAGGCATCATTAGGAGCCTTTTGTTATGTTAAGTACTCGATGAGAGCTGAAATCACTTGTGGTGGGGCTATGTTTCTGCTCAGCCTGCTGAGAGCTAAAAATCACTAAGAGACTTAGGGCAGGTCTTCACTACGGGGGGGGGGCTGTCGATTTAAGATACAATTCGACGTATCGCAGCCGACTTAGCCAGCTGTAAGGACGGTGGCAAAATCGACCTCCACGGCTTCCCGTCGACGGCGCTTACTCCCACCTTCGCTGGTGGAGTAAGAGCGTCGATTCGGGGATCGATTGTCACGTCCCGACGAGACGCGATAATTCGATCCCCGAGAGGTCGATTTTTCTACCCGCCGATTCAGGCGGGTAGTGTAGACCTAGCCTTACTTACAGAGGTCACTGCAGAAAGGCAGGTGGCAGCAAGAAGTGACTGACGGGTGACCGTGGGGAGCAAAAGGCGAAAGTAGCAAGCAGTTGGCTGGCAGGAGGTAGCAAGGAGCAGCAGCTGGCAGGCTGGCCAGGCAGCTAGGAGCAGCGGCTGGCAGGGTGGCCAGCCAGAGCAAGTGCACTTCTGAAACCTGGGTCCTCACTGACCAAGGACAACCACTGTGAGTGGGGTATGGTGAGGGAGTGGAGGAGGGCATAGTAAAGGAACTTTTGGTTGTAGAACTCAAGAACATGAGGTAGAAGACTCTGCCCCACGCACTTACGGGTGGGTGTCCTGCTCATAGTTTTAGATTTATGAATCCTGCTTGTGGCATTTTCCCTAACTAATGTTCGTTGACTTCTCTCCTTTCATTAAAAGTTTCTTTTCTACACTCAGACTCTGCTTGCAAGTGGGAAAGTATTGCCTGTAAGAGGCACACATGAGTAGTGTGTAATTTTCCCAGGTTACTGGGTGCGGGCTCAAGCTGGTTCTGTGTTGTATTGTTGAAAAGGAACCCCTAGATACTTAACCTGGCCCTGGTTGCTGCCGGCTCCACCTGGCAGAAGGGTTACAAGTGATTGCTAAGATGCAGATCTGTTTGTTCCTGCCCCCACTTCCTCGCCAAAGAATGGCTACTTGATAGACCCATCAGCTTTGATGACACTGGCTAAATATGTCAGCTTGTCCTTTGTCTTTCTGAGAAACATGTTTACCTACCCCCTCAGACTTCTCTGGTAAACAAACTTCAGTCATAATTTCAGCTTATGTTCATAACTTTACATATAATATTGCTGCATACATTTTATCATGATATTCTTGACCAGCAAGTTATTTGTTTTCAAATGATACATCAGAAGGCATATTTTATACATATATTATGATGATAGTATGTGGGGTAAAAAGAACAGAAGTACTTGTGGCACCTTAGAGACTAACAAATTTATTTGAGCATAAGCTTTTGTGGGCTACAGCCCACTTCTTCGGATGCAAGAAGATGTGGGGTGTGAATACAGGGGTGCATACAGTCATACGTTGAACTTCCTGGTTTCAGCCGGAATTGGAATTGGTGGAATCAACAAAATAGCATGAGAGGCTGTTTCTCGCCTGGCTGAAATGCAGGAAGTTCAAAATTAAGCAATTACTATTCTCTTTAGTTTTCCAGACTAATATACTGACACGAAAATCTTTGAATAAGCACAAACTATTTTTGGTTACCCAAAAGATAGTAATGATAAGAGCACCACAATCTCCCCTGCCCCAAACTGCACTACCAGTTTCCATAAAAAATAAAATAAAATAATTTAATGGAGATATCCTATCTCCTAGAACTGGAAGGGACTTTGAAAGGTCAAGTCCAGCCCCCTGCCTTCACTAGCAGGACCAAGTACTGATTTTTTGCCCCAACTCCCTAAGTGGCCCCCTAAAGGACTGAATTCACAACCCTGAGTTTAACAGGCCAATGCTCAAACCACAGAGCTATCCCTCCCCTAAGCTATCAGTGAGTTGCATGTTATAGTATGAGCAAGCAGCATGGCTGAATTTGTACTCTCTTTACATTTGTGGCAATGAAAGCCAAGTCTTTTATAATATATTTCCAAAGTTACATTTTGTAGTAGACGCTAGCTCCTTTTAGATCAATTCTTTTGGGAGTGCTTCAGAGACAGTGTCTTAGTAACAATTATTGTACTGCATGTCAGCAATATACACACAGCAGTTGTAGCAGCAAGAGGAGGAGATTCCTTGTCTGATAGTGCAGGGTGAGGATTGTTTTGACAGAACAAGTTGAGAAGTTAGGGCAACGCAGTAGTAGCTTTTGTGTTAAGGAACTATGAGGTTTTTTTATGTTTATGGTGTTAAGTCACATCCTTTTATCCCCTGATATCTGGAAATAAGATACATTTCACAGTGAAGGAAAAATATTAATTTTATCAGCGTGGACTTTAAGATGTTTCAATGATCGCTCCCACTGCTTGGTGAATATGATTTTGAACATTTGCTTATGATTTAATTGAATGAACAGAGCTTTATTATAATTATTGAAATGCAGAAAACCCCACAATCACTTCCTCCCAGTAACTCTGTAATATCATCTCATTTAAACAATGTCCAGAATAGGCTTCGGACAGGGGGGGGGGAAAAAGTCCCACAAAACTATGACCATTGGAATTTGGCTTCAAACCAAAACTCTCCCCTCCACTACCTGCCATTTCCTCCTGTGAAGAAGTGAGTGTCTCTAATTCATGCTTCATTGTTATAACTCCCCTCATCATTGTACCACCCGCTCTCTCCAAGTATTGCACTGGGTTATAAGAGAAGCTACTACATGCCCTGCAGACGTATCTCTATGGCTCATTGTGTAAGCTGCAGCCCCATGTTGTTACCCACTCATCTCAATGGATAGGAGACTTGACTCTACCACAGTGAAGTAGACAGCCCCAGAAGGAGAGGGAGGAACGTGCTGGGGAACTCAGGGATGATCCCCTCCCCCTCCATGGGCTCTTTACCACCCATTGGCCAGCCAGAGGGTGAAGGGAGCTGACTGGCCCCTCAGTCCCCTTCTTGTTAATGTAAACCCTTGCCTGGGGCTTTTGAAGCTTCCTGCTCCCTTTAAGTGATCTGCACCTCCCTCCCTGTAGCTCTAGTATTGGAGCTGAGTATTAGGATGATGTGGGTCTAACCAATTGCCAGTTTTGGGGGTCAAGAAGGAATTTTTCCCACTGGAGCCAGAGTGGCAGGGGCTTGATGGGTTTCTTTTGCTTTCCTTATAGAATCACGGAGGCACAGTTAGATTAAGTAGGAGTAGGATTTAGAAATTAATGTTACTATTTTGTTGGAACATTTATTTCATCACAACTTATGATTGGTATCAAAGAGGGCCAGCTCCCAGAAGTAAGAGACCATGGGATCATGCTGGTGGGCCTGTTGGCAAAGAGGAGACCAGAAGTATTTGCAATTGAGATCCCCTTTTCTAGTATCTCTGTCCCCATTATGTGTGGTAGGGAGGAAGTGAGAGGATTCAAAGGAGTGAGCTGAAGCCTATGGGTAGGCTGAGGAGAACCTACCCTAAGTTGGGAGTGATATAGTGGGAGCACTGCAACCCCCACACTGGACCTCGTTAAACTGATGCCTGGTATGCAAGAGTCAGGGATGATGGGGAGGATATTGTCCCTCTCCAGTATTAAGTTAATAAAGCTGTGGCCTGCTGCTTAAATTTATCCTTGTGTCTGTCTTCACTCACCAGTGTGTCCTGATCAATACCACAGAGAACTCCTGCTGCAATAAAGTTGCAATAAATAAATAAAATCACCACATGGAAAGCCTCAAACTATATCACCACTAGTCACAACTAGTAAAAGCTAACAGCATGCATCCTTCTAATTGGTCACATCCAACATACTCAGGGGAAGGTGAAATAAATCCAGCTGCAGTGTGAATCTGTGGAAAGGGAAAAAAGTCACTTCCCAATTCCAAGTGGTGCTCACATGTAGCTCATGAAACAAGGATGCATCTAACTGCCTGACACCTCTTTCACAACCAAGAATTTTTGGTAATTATTAACCTGATCCATAGATGGGACAGTGGATTGCTGGCACAAGGGAGAGCAATTTCCTACCTGAGCCTAGCAGCAATTTATTCCTTCTGTCAGAGGTTTGTAGAGTGCAGGAAGTAATCAGCTGAGCAGGGCACATACCCTCCCACAAGGGAAGGGAGTCCTATCCCTCTCCTCTCAGCCAATCAGGGACTTGGAATTTTGCTGTTCCATTTTCCTACTGCATTCTTTGGAGAAGAATGTGTGAAGACTTGCAGGCCAATCAAAAGTAAAACATGGTATTTAGGAATAGTACTATATGTCCTTTCATTCCAGAACATGTATTCTGCTAAAACAGACTCAGAAGTTCAATTGGCATGCTATCAAGAGTAAGAGAAATAAGACTTTATTATGGGAAATCACTCTTTATCGTGCAATCCACACAATTATAAAGAGATGATCCCTTTTTGAAATTTCAGCAGCTTAAACTAAGGATGAGGGTAGACTCAGCTCTGACAATCTTATAGGAAATTTTTTTTGAAAGAGAAAGTAGTTAAATGAGGTAGAGGTAAATTGTAACTGGGATAAAATACAACATGATTTTACAAAAGTTAGATCATGCCAGACCAACCTGATCTCTTTCTTTGAAAAGAAAACTGAGCTTTTTTTATACAAAGGAAATGCAATAGATCTAATCTGCCTGGATTTCAGTAAGGCATTTGGTAGAGTGTCCACATGGGAAATTATTAGTTAAATTGGAGAAGATGGGGATTAATGTGAAAACTGAAAGGTGGATAAGGACCTGGTTAAAGGGGGGACTACAACGGGTGATACTGAAAGGTGAACTGTCACGCTGGAGGGAGGTTATTAGTGGAGTTCCTCAGGGATCAGGTTGGAACCAATCTTATTTAACATTTTTATTAATGACCTTGGTGCAAAAAATGGGAGTATAAAATTTACAGGTGGCAAAAACTTGGACGATATTGCCAATACACAGGAGATCATCATAAAAGATCTGGATGACCTTGAAAACTGGAGTAATAGAAATGGGATGAAATATAATAGTGCAAAGTGAAAAGAACTAACAACAAAAAAAGTTTCCTATAAGATGAGGATTTATCAGTTGGAAGTGACAGGAGAAGAGAGACCTGGGTGTATTGGTTGATCACAGGATGACTGAGTCGCCAATGTGATGCAGCCATGAAAAAGGCTAATGTAATCCTAAAATGCATCAGATGAGGTATTTCCAGTAGAGATTGGGGAAGTGTAATTGCAAGTATATAAGGCACTGGTGATACCTCATATGGACTACTATTACAATTCTGGTCTCCCTGCTTAAGAAACATTAACTCAAACTGGAACAGGTGCAGACAAGGGCTACTAGGATGATCTGAGGAACAGAAAACCTACCTTATGAGAGAACTGAAAGGGCTTGGCTTGTTTAGCCTAACCAAAAGAAGGCTGAGGGGAGATATGATTGCATTCTATAAATATTTCAGAAGGATTAACACCAGGTAGGGAGAAGAGTTACATAACTTAACTGCCAATGTTGGCACAATAACAAACTGATAACTGACCATCAACAAGTTTAGGCTTGAAATTAGACTAAGGTTTCTTACCATCAGAGGAGTGAAGTTCTGGAAGAGCCTTCCAAGGGGAAAAGTGGGAGCAAAAAATACTAAGTGATTTCAAAACTGAGCTTGATAAGTTTATGGAGGGGATGGTATGATGGGACTGCCTACAATGGCATTTGGCCCATCTGCAACTGCCTATAGTAAATATTCCCAATGGCCAGAGATGGGACACTGGGATGGGGAGGACTCTGAGTTACTACAGAGAATTCTTTCCCAGGTGTCTGGCTGCTCAGAGTTCAATTGATTGCCATATTTAAATCATAATTTGAGGATTTCAATAACTCTGACAGAGGTTATGGGTCTATTACAAGAGTGGGTGGGTGAGGTTCTGCGGCCTGTAATGTAGAGGAGGTCAGACTAGATAATCATGAGAGTCCCTTTTGGCCTTAAAGTCTATGAGGAAACACCTCAGTGTGGTGGGCATTTGAAGAAAGAACAAATACATTTATTGTTAACCAGGGCCAGACAGTTTGAATTTTGCAGTGTGAAGTGAAGATTAACTTTCGCTCTTCAGTAAGTCAACAGTGAGTATGAAAAGACAGGCATGAGTGAGTAGCAGCGCAACCAACTTCACTAGGAAGTTTGTATTGCTGTACTTAGTGGAGTACATTTCCAGGAGAGGAATAGGGCTTCTACCAGGCAAACCATGACTTTCTCTGCATTGATTTACATGCCAGACATTTACCATTGACTTCATTGAGATACTGCAAGAAAGAGTCTTCTCAGTGTCAGCCCCTGCTCAGGGAACATTTATTATTTGTATTATAGTAGTGACTCGAGGCCACAAGTGTGACTGTGCCCTCAGTGTGCTAAGTGCTGTACATACGATAAGACAGAGTCTCTGTTCAAAACTACAGAGAAAAGAGGTGGGCAGAAACAGAGTTGAAGTGTCTTACCCAAGGTTATACAACAGGTCAGTGATAGAGCTGATAATAGCACCTAGATGTCTTGTGTCACAGTCCAGTGCCCGATCTACTGGATCACAGTGGCTTTAGTACATTTTTCCTGAGTAAGGAACAAGTAAGGATCTCTTCCTGAAATCCTTTCTTTCCAACCAGACTACCGGATTGGAAGCATCAGACAGTCTGGTCATCCAGAACTACCAGACAAACATTTCAGACCAAGAAGTTATTACAAGACAGATAAGCATCTGAAATTTGAGTACTTCTCTTTGAGCCAAACCTTCAAAAATATTTAGAAGTATATAAGTTGCTGTGTGAAGATGCCAACAAAGCTTCAGGAGTCCTGATCTCTTATTAAATAACCTAATGAAAGAGTTTTCAGTTTGGCCAAATTCCTCTCTGGTGTCAATGTTCACCTATTGTCATTCCCCCTATCCAAGTTCTCATCTGGGAAGGGATTTTTCATCATACACCTGGTTTGCAGCTGTTCCAAAGAAACCATGACAAACTTTTATGGAATCCAAACACAGCTTCTATGTGTATATAATGAAATAAACTGGAGTTGCACCTCCATTTCAGTACACCAGCAGGTTTATTCACTATACCAATGATGGAAGCAAAGTCAACCAATTCTGTAAGTTGTCATTAATAATACCACTCACTATGGGGAAGCAGTTACAAATAATCAGAACTTCCATGTGTGGAATGATCTGAATCCCAAGATATTAAATAGGAAGTCTCCTTTTTAAAAAAGTTGTCCTTTTATAGAGCCAATCTTGTGTTCATTAAAAATTTAAATGCGGAACAGAGGGGTGTTCATGTGAGCTGAACAATGAATTGGTTGGTCAAAGTACTAGTGCATGATTCACTCCTATGTGGAAATAAGTTACCCATGCAGATTCAATTATATATGTCATGGTTATTGAACAGCTACCTTGTTTGTATGTTCAAATGTGTGGTTCTAGAACACAATCCTCCATCATCTCCTTTTCATGACCTTCAGCAGTACTTGACAATTATTGCAATTTATCATTACTTTGGAAGAAATTTGCAATGGCAATTTCGAGCTAAAATATGAATCATCCAAGCAATGAGAAACTAATTATTGATGTCATATATCCAAGACTAATTTTGAAAAATTCAAAATTATTCCTTGCTATAACAAAAAAGGACATTAAATTCTATTGAATATTTTTAAAGTTTAAAGGCAAAGGTTCTGAATTAACATAAGACTTGCTCTTGACATTGGAGTTTTAGAAAATTGATTTCAAGAAAATATACACCTTTAATGACTATCTCACTGCAAAAAAACACACTTTTTTCAGGGAAGACCGACCCTAAGAAGTAGTTCTCCATCGAATGCAAAATCTCATTGGTTAGGAAGAATCAGAGTGATGACTACCTTTGAGACAACCAAAGATCTAACAGGATAGATAGCAGAATGTTGACTATGCCAGCCAAACTGTTAGTTACTCAGCTGCTGTAAATAGATATAGCTCCATTGACTTTAACAGACATATAATGAACCAGCTGAGGTTCTGGTCTAAGAGTTCTAATTTTGCATAAGGTTCATCCAGCATACAAACATCCTCCAAATACGTTTTATCGAGCGAGTGTGTCATAGACTGTGTGATCTGAGAATAAAAACACTAGATCTGGTCATCTTTTTTCAAGGCTCTCATCCACAATATTGACTTGACACTTCTTAGTGTGTTAGGTGAAGAGACTGGCTAATAAGTCCAGATATGCTTCTCAGCCCCTAGAGTATGTAGTCAGTTGGCTTTCCTCCCCCAATCCCCACCTACAAGTGCATGGAAGCAGCATTGATAACACACACTCTTACGTGTAATACCAGATGAAAGGAGGGTTGCTGAGTATACTGTCCCTAAGCCATCTTGAGCTATTCTCCCTGTACACTCAGGCCTTGATTCAGAAAAGCACTTAAGCATGTGCTCACTCTAAAAATATGCTTACGTGCTTTCCTGAATTGAGACCTCAATCTCTTTTCAGTGGCTACTGCCCTTACATGAGAAGAGACAGAATATAGCCCTTTACCTACAGACAGGAATCACTTAATCCTTCACACTAGTGTAGAATGCAGCAGCAGTTTTACTATGCCCAGCAATGCAATGCAGCAGTTTAGGATAGGAAATGAAGAATTTCATATGCACTTGACACTGCGGTAGCAATTTAGGCACAATGATATTAGAGCTAACAGTCATGTTCTTGGAGAATGCCCATGGGATCGTTCCTAAATGTTCAGCACCTCTTATATAGGTCATACAAAAGATGGACAGCTAATAATAAAGCAGTCTAAAGCTTTAAGTTTTTTCCCCCCACAGTTACAAGGGAGACTTAAAATAATTCAGCAGCTTTGTAGGTCAGTACAGCAAGTTTACAGAGCTGCATTTTTAATATGGGAATACCTGAATCCCACAGCTAACTGTAAAGTGATTTTATTGAAAAACTGAGGTAATTTTAGAAAATAAATACATGGTTATGAATAGAAGGGGTTACTTTACATTTAACTTTTGACTATACATATGCATATCAGTCACCCTATAGCCAGCGCAAATAAATAAATTACTTTGATAATTAAAAAGAGAATGTAATAATTAGAAAATAGAATGGTACTGTACAGGGTTTTTTGTTATAATTTATATAATTAATACAATATATTGGTTACAGTAAAAAAGTTGAAATCAATGTGAAACATTTCACTTGACCTGAACCAAAAATATTTTCAGTTGTCTGGTCACTCAAATTTTTGATATTTTGACTTTTCATCCTGATTCAGTACAGAAATTCTTTTTCAAATATCAAAAATTCTCATGGAATAGAAAAATTATTTCCTGTCCAACCCTAATCAGTTTACAATTATTGTCCTACCAGTGATGAATATTTAAGGAGGAGATAGTGAATTCACTTTTCCTCATTTATATCAGATTAATGTTTCCAATGGATTAAAAAAAAAAGTCATGAAAGCAGATCAACTGATCAGAAGTTTTGCAAAAGCTTATTTTCATAAAATCTACATTTCTGGTCAAATTTGACTAAAGCTTTCTCTGTTAGTGAGTGGGAGGGAAGAGTGCTCCATCCTGGATCTTGCTTGGCTAGATTTGTAGATGAGGGTTTTTCCACCCAGGAGAACGTTAAATAGAATCCAGGAATCTATATCAGTTCAAGATATAGAAAACTGTTTAATGTGTGCAGGAAGCACTGATAGCAGATGGCATTTACTATAATTTTATCCTCGGTGGACTGAAACCTGGAAAGATGTTATAGGACATCCCACTACACCTATGAATGGGGGAAAACTTAAATTAGCTGAGTTACTGAGTGATGCAAGGAGGAGTTTTGGTTTGTTTTGTTTTTATTGTTGTCAGAATTAAGGTTCATATAGTTTGTTCTGCAGAGTGCTGAATGAGAAGTATGGGGCATACTTTGCAATTACACTGATTTCATAGAATTAAATTCTGCCTCTCACAGCCATGTAAATCTGGAGAAAGCCTAAAACCATTAATCAACTAGCTCGAAATTCACACCAATACAACTTAGCAGAATGTGTCTCTCTCCATGTATATATACTGTATGACGTGTTGCACTGGAGAAGGGGTTTAAGTGACGATAATAAATACATCTAATTGAAATTGTGTCTTGGCTTTTCATGGTTATATAGCTACAGAATTCAGACAGTGGAAGTTTCTGGGGCAGAATTGCAGGTAACTGTGTCATCATTGCTGTAGCTTTCCCTCAGAATTCAATAAAAGACTCTTGTCTTTAGTTCACAAATTACTCCCGCTATGCTGCAGCACGGCATGACCTCCAGCTACTATGATAACTTGGGTGATGTGTACCTCATCATTTGAGTTTATCTCCATTGCAAAGAAAATTCATTATTTTACAAATGTGCCAAAGATAAGAAATCTGAGTTGCTACTAATATGTAAAATAATAACTCTAAGATGTAAAATAGATCAGGGATATAACGATTTCAGCTATTTGACACTATCAGTATACAATCAATGCCAAATATTAATCTAACTTTTGAGATCGGATCCAGGCATGGGGAGCTACCATGCCAGCAGGATGTGGCAGGAGGGGGACTTTGGTTACTGATGACATGGAAAAGAGAGGAAAATGGGCAGTGGGAAGAAGCGGGGGGGAGGGAACGTGGCACAGGGATAAAATGTGGGAACGAAGCCTGAATAATAGGTGGGAAAGGGAGTTGAGCTGTTTTATGAATATAAATCCAGCAAAATGGCTGGATTAGGATACATATACTAATTCGTTCTGATCTGGGTATTTGTCAGATGACTGGTTGAATCAAAACACAGACATTTTAAAAAAAATCCTGTTCACTTTTCCACAAAACCATGTCCCATGAATGTGTTAAAATCAAAGTGGATTAAGGCTAGAGTGTGACTTGCATTATGCACCTGTGGGAGGGAATAAGAATGACTTGTATACTACTGCATGACCTTGTGTCCAGGAGCACACAGTAAGTGGGCTATTTGTCAATTTACTCTCTCCCCAGAAGCAGGGAGAACAAGCAGGGATGGGGGAGGTGAGGGCAGGTAGGATCAGCACCTTGGACCTTCTCCTCCCTCCCCCTTCCCCCCACCCCCACACTTGCTGGAGTAGCAGAGCCAGCACAGGGAACTAGGAAATACTAATCTGCTCATACAGACAGTGCTTCCTGGGAGAGAGGAAGATGTGAGGAGGAAATGTGACTCAGAGGTATATCTCTCAGACACAACACCTCCCTGAATTGCTTCTGGGTTGGAACATGTTACACAGCATCTTACTCAAGGCTGGGTCCAAAGCCAGAATCTAGGACTTAGTCATATGATTCTTGTAAAAATGTGGGCTTTTTCCCATCTTCATTTGAAACCAGAAATTGTAAAGACATAGTGTCTGTCTTTGGTACTCATAATCAAAAGTTGTAACAGAGCAGTATAATCAATAATGCAGCTGGTGTGCAGGTATATCAGAGACTTCTTACTTCCTCTGTAATTCATCAGTAAGTGAAGCGTTATTTTAAAGTGTTGCTATAACTGATCTATATTGTAAGCCCTCAGCTTTTCTGTGCCAGCCACCAGGAGAGCATGACAAGATGGGGAAGCATGTTTGTAGGCACATTCTTTCTTCTGAATATTACACTAGATTGTAAATAGGGATATGCTCACATAATTTGCGTAGTTGGCAAACTGCAACTGTAGATACCAGATGTACCTCAGGGATCTGGCTGCTCTTGTCTGCTGCAATATATTAAGAAATGACACTTTGCACTCTCAGTACATGAACCACTAAAAGTTGCATTAGGAGAGGTGAAATTTCTAAGAGCTTTCAAGTGCTTTTGGCTGCTAGGGAAACCATTCCCTTGACATACAAAGTGTTAGCACATCTGTCTACTATATGTGTGACTCTCAGACAGAAAACAATAAAAACAGAGTAGAAACTCATCAAAATCTACGGATAATAGAGAAACTGGCTGAAGCTGTTTCAAAAAGTTCTGGTACCTCTGAATATACTGGCACCTACTAAGCAATAGGTAAATATTATCCAAGAAATCTTACAGTACCCTAATTATACAGGAATGATAACCTGGACAAGACCTGAGTGGGCCAATTTATCTAAAATTCTGCTAGAAAAATTGGCTTTCTTGCCTCTCATATCAACTGTGTAACTGTCCTGCTCCCTCTCTCTGATTTCCCATTCAGCTGTGCATCAGAATGCAACCTTATTTTCATCACACAGCCCCTGTCCCCATGTTGGCCCTCCTTTCCTTTTGCATTTCCACTAGACCCCTTCTCTCTGGCAATGATGCCTGTGTAGGGCAGTGGAAGAATGTTCACTATTGGTGTTTGTTCATGCACAGTGTAGTAATAATTTTCTCTGAGAAGGACGTGTGAAACAATACCACATTGAGTGCTTTGTGCCAAGAGAAGTTAAGATGTGGGATAGAGTTTAATACTGGATCTTTGAGAAAGAGCTGTTCATTATAGCTTCCACCTGGCAGGCTATCAGCAGCACTGTGGGACTGGGGAAGAAAAGGTTACCCAGGTGAAAAAAAGTGAATGACAGGTCTACACTAAAAAGTTAGGTTGACCCATCTACATTGCTCAGGGGTACTGGGACTGTGGGCACTTATCCCGCACTCGTACTGCGAGGGTTAACTCTACTCTCTGGGCCAAGAAGGCCATGCCCCCATGGCCCTGCTGGGCATGCTCCAGCTGAAGATTAGATATAAAAGGGAATTCATAGATTCTAGGACTGGAAGGGACCTCGAGAGGTCATCGAATCCAGTCCCCTGCCCGCATGGCAGGACCAAATACTGTCTGAACCATCCCTGATAGACATTTATCTAACCTACTCTTAAATACCTCCAGAGATGGAGATTCCACAACCTCCCTAGGCAGTTTATTCCAGTGTTTAACCACCCTGACAGTTAGGAACTTTTTCCTAATGTCCAACCTAAACCTCCCTTGCTGCAGTTTAAGCCCATTGCTTCTTGTTCTATCCTTAGAGGCTAAGGTGAACAAGTTTTCTCCCTCCTCCTTATGACACCCTTTTAGATACCTGAAAACTGCTATCATGTCCCCTCTCAGTCCTCTCTTTTCCAAACTAAACAAACCCAATTCTTTCAGTCTTCCTTCATAGGTCATGTTCTCAAGACCTTTAATCATTCTTGTTGCTCTTCTCTGGACCCTCTCCAGTTTCTCCACATCTTTCTTGAAATGCGGTGCCCAGGAATAGCACAGTTCATTCAAGACTGACTGCCAAAGAGGGAGGATGCATGCTGTGAGCAGGGCCAGCTCCAGGATTTTGGCCGCCCCAAGCAGCCGAACAAACATAACATAACAAAACAAAAAAAAGAGCCGTGATCGCGATCTGCGGCGGCAATTCGGTGGGAGGTCCTTCGCTCCGAGCAGGAGTGGGGGACCCTCCGCCGAATTGCCGCCGAACAGCTGGACGTGCCGCCCCCTCTCAGAAGTGGCAGCCTGAAGCACCTGCTTGGTAAGCTGGTGCCTGGAGCCGGCCCTGGCTGTGAGCTCCAGCTTGGGAACCACAGAAGCTCCAGACAGCAGAAGCCAGGGATGCTGAGACACTGGAGGACTCCCAAGGAGTGGCGAAGCTCCTGGAAGCCACACTGACCGAGGAGCCCAGAGACT
This sequence comes from Terrapene triunguis, assembly GCF_002925995.2. NCBI lineage: Eukaryota > Metazoa > Chordata > Testudines > Emydidae > Terrapene > Terrapene triunguis. The sequence continues at coordinate 362,213 of NW_020664473.1, read as the reverse complement.
CCGGGGACACCGGAGACGCTGCATCCGGAAGAGGGTAGGAAGTAGCTCAGAGGGACTAATTATTGTCACATGGAGTCAGCATGTTTCAGGCAGATTCCCCGCTGGCCCAGTGGTGGGCATACTTGCAAGTTATAGGGCCCTGAGCTGGGACCTGTTGGAGCAGGGCGGGCCCGGGTTCCCCTACCCAGCCCCCCCCCCACTCCACCAACTGGCCATCAGGCCAAACAGCCCTACTAAGGAGGGCCATTATACTGACTCTGGCCTTTGGGCCACGCAGCCCTGAGAGAGAGGGCAGTTAGACTGACTCTGGCCACTAGGCCACAGAGCCTTGCTGAACAGGGCATCCCTATTGCCTCTGGTGAACAGGGCAGCCCTATTGGCTCGACCACTAGGCTACACAGACCCAAGAGAGGGTAGACATATTCACTTTTACCCCTAGGCCAAGCTATCCCAAGACAAGGTGTGGTTGTATAGACTCAGCAACGGGGCCATCATTACCTACACCCTATCCCAAGAAGGGACAGGGTGCACTTGCCCCATGACAGGCACGAAAAATTCACACCCCTAAGTGATGTAAAAGGCTAATGCAATCCTAGGATGCATCAGGTGAGGTATTTCCAGTAGAGAGAGGGAAGTATTGGTGCCATTATACAAAACACTGTTGAAACCTCATCTGGAATACTGTGTGCATTTCTGGTCTTACAAGTCTAAGAAAGATGAATTCAGACTGGAACAGGTGCAGAGAAGGACTACTAGGATGATCAGAGGAATGGAAAACTTACCTTATGACACAAGTGCTGACACAAGAACAAACAGATATAAACTGACCATCAACAAGTTTAGGCTTGAAATTCGATTAAGGTTTCTAACCATCAGAGGAGTGAAGTTCTGGAACAGCCTTCCAAGGGGAAAAGTGGGAGCAAAAAATACTAAGTGATTTCAAAACTGAGCTTGATAAGTTTATGGAGGGGATGGTATGATGGAACTGCCTACAATGGCATGTGGCCCATCTGCAACTGCCAGTAGCAAATATCCCCAACTGCTGGTGATGGGACACTAGATGGGGGAGGGCTCTGAGTTACTAAAGAGAAATTTTCCCCAGATATCTGGCTTCTGCATCTTGCCGATGTGCTCAGGGTCCAACCAATGGCTGTATTTGGGTTCAGGAAGGAATTTTCCTCTGGACCAGATTGGCAGAGAGATTTTTTTTTTTGCTTTTCTCTGCAGCATGGGGCACAGATCAATTGCAGGGTTAAACTAGAGTAAATGGTGCATTCTCTGGAACTTGAAGTCTTCAAATTGTGATTTGAGGACTTCTGTAAGTCAACCAGAGGTTAGGGGTCTATTACAGGAGTGGGTGACTGAGTTTCTGTGGCCTGCAATGTGTAGGAGGTTAGACTAGATGATTATGATGGTCCCTCCTAGCCTTAAAAGCTCTAGGTAAGCCGACCTAACACCTGGTGTAGACAGCACTTCCAACAATCTAGCTACGGTCTTTCAGGACAACCCCTCCTGTTGCTGAAGTGAGTGACTACAATGAGCACTAAAATGCTGTAGCAGTTTAAATGTATACTTAGCCCAAGTGAGATGCTAGAGCTAGTGTGGAGAAATGACTGGGGCCTTCAACATGACTAGAGGGCCTTTTCTCCAGTATAGGGTAAACTCTTGGATAGTCAGAGCAAGCCATAAACAAAATCAAGGCTGGAAAGAGCTTTGTACAGAAAGCAGAACCCTGCCGGGAGAAGCTGACATGTACTAAAGTTTTTGTCAGCTTTGTGAGTTTGAATATTCCTCCCAACCCCTCCAGCCTCTTCCTTTCAGAGTGCAACCTTGGACTTGCTAACTCCCTTTCTCTCCTTTTCTGTACCTTCTCTCAGGGTGCCTGTTCAAACCTTTCTTCTGGAAGACAGTTTTTATTCCCCCCCTTTTCTATGATTTTGTAAGCAGCTGTATGGTAGTTAATATTAGTAATTTACTTGCATTACTTGTATTTATTGCTAAACCTATTTTGAAATGGATTTCATGAGCTACAATACATATTTACTAATGATTCCATTCATTAATTTAAGCATAATTCATACTAAAAGCAAGTATAATTGCAATTTCAGTGCAGTCTCTGGGAGAGAACTGTTGTTTAAAGGGAAACATGTATTTGGATTCCCAGGTGGTCTCATTTAAAGAAATAATCTAGTCTGGTCTGGTCTGTAGCAGTTGTGAAGACTCAAAGAGGGGAGGACGAGGATAGTTAGTATCAAGATGACACTGGGCGGATCAGGGTGGGGCGGTGGATGGATGACATCACGCTATCAGTTGCCATGTATTTCTATGATGCTATAAACACATTTTATGTTAATTTGGTATTGTCCAGGAATCCTTGGAGAACAAAGGAGCTCCTTCCTCAAAGGAGTCTGCAGTGGGAGGGTGGAAGAGGAAACTAGAATCAGGCCCACTACTGTTATCATAGGCAACATGGACTGCAAGGACATCTGCATGTTTTGAAGGGGCCAAGCTATTTTTAACAGAGCTCAAATATCACATGTTTTCATAGAATCGTAGAACCATAAGGTTAAAAGGGACCATAAAGGTCATCTAGTCTAACTCCCTGCCAAGATGCAGGATTTGTTGGAGGCATAGACTGATACGTTTCCATAGAGTTAAGTAACTGACCAGTGCAGGAACTGAGAGTGGACATAACTGGTTTAAATGGGTTTCTCTATGAATGCAAACTCTTCATGGCAGGGACTTTCTTTTATTTAATAGTGCTTAATATAATGGGGTTCTGATCTCATCGGGGTCCCTCGGCACGACTCTAAAATAAATAATAATGGGATTATTTAGGTTTATTATTTGCTCTCAGACTGTTATCACAGCTTGCTCTGTTATGGCTTTTGTGCTTGTTGGAGATGAGCATCATAAGCACCTGCACTGATGAAGTAACACTGCGTGAGTAGACCACAGTTTGCCATCTGGCTTCATCTTATATGCACACTTGTTTAAGAATGCCAGAGGTTCCTTTGATTAGGCCCAGTTTAGTTTGGGTGGGATTGCACATGTCTGTCTTCGATACCTTTACTCCATGGATTTTTAGGAGATGGTAGGATGAGTTCTTTTTGTATTTTTGTAATCCTTTCTGAAGCTTTCATTTGTATCCTCTGTAGTCTCATGTGGTTTAGATCATTGAGAATGCAGCTGAGACAGCAGAGGATGATAGGATATTTCAATTATTGTTTCCTCAGAAATATGTAGTTCCAAATATGGATTCAGTAATGACCATGTTCAGAGTGTGGATTTCAAAACACCTCATATGTAACATCCAGAAGCAAGAGGCAGGCAAAAGCAGATTTTAAATGAGATCCATTGTGCTCCTGGGACCTGGACTAGCAAAAAAACATTCAAGGAAGTACTTAACTTTGTATGGATGAAATTCTGTGGACTTGTGTTACAGACAAGGTCAGACTAGGTGATCATAATGGTTCCCTTGGGCCTTAAAAGCTATAAGATTTTTAAGATTCTCACATGCTTTAAGTTGTGTGTGTACTTACATGCCCTGTTCAGCCACTGACTTGAGGTTTGCTCCTGCTTCCATTGAAATCACTGGGAATTTCTCCATTGACTCCAATGAGCACAGGATCAGGCTCTTGGTGAGTTGATATCCTCAGCCACATGGTGGACCTTACTGAGAGGAAACTATCCACAAGGAAAACTTGCCAGATTTTAACAGATCCTTTCCCTATCTTCTATTGTTGCTGTTTGATCCAAATTCCCCCCACCCACCCACCAAGGACAAAATCATGAGTTCTGTAAAGCAGTGGTATGCTGGGTAGGGAAAGAAGATGCATTGTCAGACCCACAGTGCATAGGAACATTGTTCCTTTATAAAGTATAATGCTTCCAGGGGCTTAAATGGAAGCATTCTGAAAAGTGGGTGTTGGGGGGGCTCTACACTTTGAAAAATTCATATCTAGCATCCCCATGCCCACATCACCCTAATGCAATCCTGCCAATGCACAGGTCTGTACCCTCACACCAAGTTGCCCCTTCTGGGGCTGCTGGCAACCAGTTCCCACTTCTCTGCTCCATGTAGTATGCTCTTCCCCTGCCCAAATATACCAAGACAAAGGCTCTTTGTGCCTCTATAGTGCACCTGCACAGGGCCCAGTGGTAATTTGGCAGAGATGATTACATGAAAAAAAGTAAAGAAAAATGTTCATTATGTGGGAAAGCTTTCATTAAATTTCCCCCAAAATTGAAAAAATATAAAGTATGCTGTACTGCTTCAAAGTCTATTAAAAAGTAGCAGAGTGATGTATAGTTCACCCTAGCACCTTTCACAGTGACTAATATGCAGCTTTCCTGGTGTTCACTAGGTTGACGGGTGATAATGATAATGATGAATATCCATGCAAAATATCTTCGGTATTAGGAAAATGGTTCCCTTTGACTCATTAAATACACAGGCTTCACCAACAACTTAATATGTCAAAAGATATTTCTGAGGAACACAACCTATTACTTCATTTAAACAAACCTGGATAATTTACAAATGACTGAACGTGTCTGGGGATTGCAAATATAAAGTAAAAGTACATTTTGCTCTTTTAAGGCCTGTCTTTATATTAGCCATGAAAACATTAAGATTACTTTAGCCACAGTCATCTCACACTTTTATACTCATAGAATTTTGTGATGGTAATACATTCTTTGAAAAATTAGTATCCCCTCTACAAAGAACTGCAGTCGGTGCACAAGCATCTCGTGGTGGTTTGTTTATAACATTTAACCTGAGATGTGATGACTACAAATAACTCACTTACTGTATAATTCTGACATAAAACAAAGCAGACATAAAATAATACACAATCAAATTCAATACATGGCTACATGAAAGAACAAGAAGATCTGACTGGCTCTAAACTGAGTTAACGTGTAGGTTCATAGAATCATAGAATATCAGGGAAGGGAAGGGACCTTAGGAGGTCATCTAGTCCAACCCCCTGCTCAAATCAGGACCAATCCCCAACCAAATCATCCCAGCCAGGGCTTTGTCAAGCCTGACCTTAAAAACCTCTAAGGAAGGAGATTCCACTACCTTCCTAGGTAACCCATTCCAGTGCTTCACCACCCTCCTAGTGAAAAAGTTTTTCCTAATATCCAACCTAAACCGCCCCCACTGCAGCTTGAGACCATTACTCCTTGTTCTGTCATCTGCCACCACTGAGAACAGTCTAGATCCATCCTCTTTGGAACCCCCTTTCAGGTAATTGAAAGCAGCTATGAAATGCCCCCTCATTCTTCTCTTCTGCAGACTAAACAATCCCAGTTCCCTCAGCCTCTCCTCATAAGTCATGTGCTCCAGCTCCCTAATCATTTTTGTTGCCCTCTGCTGGACTCTTCCACATCCTTCTTGTAGTGTGGGGCCCAAAACTGGACACAATACTCCAGATGAGGCCTCACCAGTGTTGAATAGAGCGGAATGATCACGTCCCTCGATCTGCTGGCAATGCTCCTACTTATACAGCCCAAAATGCCATTAGCCTTCTTGGCAACAAGGGCACACTGTTGACTCATATCCAGCTTCTCGTCGACTGTAACCCCTAGGTCCTTTTCTGCAGAACTGCTGCCTAGCCATTTGGCCCCTAGTCTGTAGCAGTCCATGGGATTCTTCCATCCTAAGTGCAGGACTCTGCACTTGTCCTTGTTGAACCTCTTCAGATTTCTTTTGGCCCAATCCTCTAATTTGTCTAGGACCCTCTGTATCCTCACCCTAACCTCCAGACTATCTACCATTCCTCCCAGTTTAGTATCATCTGCAAACTTTCTGAGGGTGCCGTCCATGCCATCCTCCAGATCATTAATGAAGATATTGAACCAAACCGGCCCCAGGACCGACCCTTGAGGCACTCTGCTTGATACCGGCTGCCAACTAGACATGCAGCCATTGATCACTACCCGTTGAGCCTGACAATCCAGCCAGCTTTCTATCCACCTTATAGTCTATTCTTCAAGCCCATACTTCTTTAACTTGCCAGCAAGAATACTGTGGGAGACTGTATCAAAAGCTTTGCTAAAGTCAAGGAATAACAAGTTCACTGTTTCCCCTCATCCACAGAGCCAGTTATCTCATCGTAGAAGGCAATTAGGTTAGTCAGGCATGACTTGCCCTTGGTGAATCCATGCTGACTGTTCCTGATCACTTTTTTCTCCTCCACGTGCTTCAGCATTGATTCCTTGAGGACCTGCTCCATGATTTATCCAGGGACTGAGGTGAGGCTGACTGGCCTGTAGTTCCCCGGATCCTCTTTCTTTTTTTTTTTTAGATGGGCACTACATTAGCCTTTTTCCAGTCATCTGGGACCTCCCCCGATCACCATAAGTTTTCAAAGATAATGGCCAATGGCTCTGCAATCATATCCACCAGCTCCTTAAGCGCCCTCAGGTGCAGTGCATCCGGCCCCAAGGACTTGTGCTCGTCCAGCTTTTCTAAAGAGTCCTGAACCACTTCTTTCTCCACAGAGGGCTGGTCACCTCCTCCCCATGCTGTGCTGCCCAGTGCAGCAGTCTGGGAGCTGACCTTGTTCGTGAAGACACAGGCAAAAAAAAAAAAAAAAAGCATTGAGTACATTAGCTTTTTCCACATCCTCTGTCACTAGGTTGCCTCCCTCATTCAGTAAGGTGCTCACACTTTCCTTGACCTCCTTCTTGTTGCTAACGTACCTGAGTAACAAAAAGGGTTTCTCTTAACATCTCTTGCTAGCTGCAACTCCAAGTGTGATTTGGCCTTTCCGATTTCTCTCCTGCATAGCTGAGCAATATTTTTATACTCCTCCCTGGTCATTTGTCCAGTCTTCCACTTCTTGTAAGCTTCTTTTTTCTGTTTAAGATCAGCAAGGATTTCACTGTTAAGCCAAGCTGGTCGCCTGCCATATTTACTATTCTTTCTACATATCGGGATGGTTTGTTCCTGCAACCTCAATAAGGATTCTTTAAAATACAGCCAGCTCTCCTGGACTCCTTTCCCCCTCATGTTATTCTCCCAGGGGATCCTGCTCATCAGTTCCCTGAGGGAGTCAAAGTCTGCTTTTCTGAAGTCCAGGGTCCATTGTGCTGCTCTCCTTTCTTCCTTGTGTCAGGATCCTGAACTCGTCCATGTCATGGTCACTGCCTCCCAGGTTCCCATTGATTTTTCCTTCCCCTACTAATTCTTCCCTGTTTGTCAGCAGCAGGTCAAGAAGAGCTCTGCCCCTAGTTGTTCCTCCAGCACTTGCACCAGGAAATTGTTCCCTACACTTTCCAAAAGCTTCCTGAATTGTCTGTGCACCGCTGTATTGCTCTCCCAGCAGATATCAGGGTGACTGAAGTCTCCCATGAGAATCAGGGCCTGTGATCTAGTAACTTCTATTAGTTGCCAAAAGAAAGCCTTGTCCACCTCATCCCTCTGGTCTGGTGGTCTATAGCAGACTCCCACCACGACATCATCCTTGTTGCTCACACTTCTAAACTTAATCCAGAGACTCTCAGGTATTTCTGCAGTTTCATTCTGGGGCTCTGAGCAGTCATACTGCTCTCTTACTTACAATGCAACTCCCCCACCATTTCTGCCCTGCCTGTCCTTCCTGAATAGTTTATATCCATCCATGACAGTACTCCAGTCATCTGAGTTATCCCACCAAGTCTCTGTTATTCCAATCACATCATAATTCCTTGACTGTGCCAGGACTACCAGACCCCCCTGCTTGTTTCCCATGCTTCTTGCATTTGTGTTTGGACACTTTAAGCTAACCCACTGATCGTCCTGCTTTCTCAGTATTAGGCAGGAGTCCTCCCCTCTTGCACTCTCCTGCTCATGCTTCCTCCTGGTATCCCACTTACCTGATTGTGAAGATGCTCTTCCCTCTCTTCGTTAGGTGGAGCCTGTCTCTGCCTAGCACGCCTCCTTCTTGGAACACCATCCCATGGTCAAAGAATCCAAAGCCTTCTCTCTGACACCACCTCCGTAGCCATTTGTTGACTTCCACGATTCGATGGTCTCTACCCAGGCCTTTTCCTTCCAGAGGGAGGATGGATGAGAACACCACTTGCGCCTCAAACTCCTTTATCCTTCTTCCCAGAGCCACGTAGTCTGCACTGATCTGCTCAAGGTCATTCTTGGCGGTATCATTGGTGCCCACATGGAGAAGCAGGAAGGGGTAGCGATCCGCGGGCTTGATGAGTCTTGGCAGTCTCTCCGTCACATCATGATCCTAGCTCCTGGCAAGCAGCACACTTCTTCTCGGTTTTCCCCGTTGGAATGGCAGATAGATGACTCAGTCCCCCTGAGGAGGGAGTCCACGACCACCACCACCCGCCTCCTTCTCTTGGGAGCGGAGGTCGTGGAACCCCCATCACTAAGACTGTGCATCTCATGCCTTCCAGTTGGTGGAGTCTCCTTCTGCTTCCTTCCCTCAGATGTATCATCTAGTCCACTCTCCACATTAGTATCTGTGGAGAGAAAATGCTCACCTGTATCTGCATTGCTCATACATGGACACTCCTATTTCTTCTGGAGGTCACATGCTGCCAATTTTTTTCACCGTCCTTCTGTCCCCACTTCGCAGCCTGCTCTGATTCTTCAGAATGTTGTGCCCGTAGAAGCATATCCTGACGTCTGTCCAGGAAATCTTCATTTTCTCGTATGCAATGCAGGGTCGATACTTGTTTCTCCAGACCTTGAACCTTCTCTTCCAATATGGAGACCAGCTTGCATTTTGGACAGACAAAGACGCTTCTATCCTGTGGAAGAAAGACAAACATGGCACATCCTGTGCAGGTCACAACAGCTGATAGCTCACCATCCATATCACCTTCCTTCTAAGAGCTTCCTCAGCTGTTGCAGCAACTACTCAGAAGAGCCTGCAAGTTGAACGCCTCAGTCGGCTCTCCCCAGGTGAACTCCCAGTCAAACTCCCTCTGTTAGCCTCTCCGCTGTTCACCGCTCAGCTGGTTTGCAGCTGACTGCCTTTTTATAACAGTCAGGCCCACCTGCAACAAAGCACTCTCAATTCCAATTCACACTTTTCAAACAATCAAGCACACAGTCAAACTGAAACTGTCCCCGCAACAGACATTCAGATACTCACCAACACAGCCCCCCCCACTGCAGCACTTAGCGTACCTCGTCTTGGACAGATCCCAGGCAAACTCCCTCTGTTAGCCTCCGCTGTTCGCCTCCGGTTGCTTCCTTTATTGAGTGGAATCAGATGGCAGATAGTTAACTTCAGGCATGATGTCTCTCAAATATTTGAGCCTGAAATATAATGAAACAAGTAATTGGCCTTTACCTAAGGAGTGCCTGAATTAAATGGGAACACAAAAGGAAGCAAGTGGAGTAAAGCAAGCATAAAAGCCAATATTGCCTGGATGAGGCTCTTTTTTGCTAGGGAACAGTGAAAGCTTTGGGGGGAAAATGGAGTAGCATGATTGTGCTCATGCAATGTGTTTCAGAAAAAAATAGCAGGAATATGGTAGAAATGTTAAAGGTATTTTCAGAAATCCAGTTTCTAAAATTCAAGAGTCACATGCTGTTTTTGGTGTTCAGAAAACTCTACAGTGGGTTTTACCTCTTCTCTTATTTTACCGTATTCTGTATGATTGGCTGCTTGTGATTAATGTTAACTTCTTCTGGGGCAGATAACCCATCTTTCCTTCAATCCGACTTTGAGGTTGATGAGTGTAAAGAGAGCTGACAGTTTAAGAGTTTCCGCAGCATGGAAACATGTCCTGTAAGTTGCAATAAGAAGTATTGCTCTTTGCTTCAGTTCTTAGACCTTAAATCTGCCTTTCTGTAAGTTCATTAGAAATGCCTTGGTAGGCACCTTTTTCATAAGTGATAAAATAAACATTTATCAAAGCCTGTTTTAGTGGCTCAAAAATGGAACAAAAATATAAACACTGAGACTCTTGTGACACAATGTTATATTTATTATTTATTTTGATTTGTACTACTCTGCAACAAAACAATGTCCAGTTGCCTGTCAATAACCCCAATGTCAAACAACACAGAAACAACATAGATATAACAAAATGGAATTTATCCCCTTCCCTAGAGCCCTACAGATAGATCTCCCAACCCCTACTTCTCACCCATCTCCTTGCAAGGAAGAGAAGATGGGTCTGGTATACACCCTGAAGGTTACAAACTACAGAAATCTCAAGCATTTAAATAACAAATATTTCCTCTAAATACCCCAATGCCAAGTGGAAGAGCTCTAGCTTCTGCACATGATATGGTGGTATCCTTAACTGACATCCTACATGCGAAGAATGCTAAAACATGTTAAAAAGGTAACCAAAATGAGCATTCTCTCTTACCGGAAGCTCTGCTTGCTCCCGCTGGCTGATATCCTTATCCTTTTTCCATTTGGGGTTAGCTTAAAGACCTGAACAATACAGGCCAGCATTTTCAAACTTAAATGCCTAATGTATGTGAGTAAGACTGGCAGAATTCGGCCCTTAGTAGATAACTGGCTCAGGCTCAAACTGATATATTATGTCAACATTAGAAACTCATTCTGTTTCTTAAAGTGAAAAGGAGATGTGATTGACATTCCTCAGCTGGATTCCTATAATCAGTCATCCAAAATAAATTGTATTATTTAAGACTTATTTGAAGGGAGACACGCTGAAAACCTATTTTTACACAATACAATTTTCATAGTATCTCAAACATTTAAATTACTTTTTTATATATATACCCTGTGCACAGATTTTTGTTGCAAGTTGCACCTAAGTTTGTAGCAAAACCACAACAAAACCACAAATGTTACATAAATCTAAAACCATATGAGTACATTAGGTCCTAGTGTTAGTTCTGGCTAATACATACATACATACCGACACAAAGGTGCCCTTTGTGCGTCCTAATTTCTGAGGCTATGTTGCACCAGTCCAGTTCCATACACTAACTGCCATCAGTCCCAAGGGGCTATTATGGACTCGTCAGGTCACAGGGACTACAGGTCCAAATGTATAAAAGACTATTTTGATGTTTATTTGCCCCCTTGGTAATCTGGTAATTACTGAGAAGTATGACCGAATTTTTGATGCCAGGTGTTTCTGAATTAAAAATTCCTTTCCCATTTTTTTTTTTTAATGGATTACAGGACTAGGCAAGTAACTGCTTTTTCCTGATGCTTTTTCTAAACCAAACAAAAGTTAGAAAGGAGAGGAGAGAGACTCTCTCTCCTTCTAGGTCACCAATTAACTGCACCTTGTGATATTGGTCTTCTTCTAGAGTCTCAGTTGTCTGCTCTTGTTCCTCTGTCTCCATCAAAAATGCGAAGAGCCTGATCCTGACCCAATTCCCACTGCTATATCTGGTATCAGGATCAGATCCTAAAAATCATTCCTTAGTCTCCCTGATGTAGGGGGAGGAACAGAGGACAACTCCTTGATTTGTTCTAGACCTTTTCTATGGGCCTAATCCAAAGCCCACTGAAGTCAAGAGAAGTTCTTCCACTGTGTTCATTATGATTAGAATCATGCCCTCTAAACCTTTCAGGTCACTCTTCTTCCTTTTAGTATTTATCTGTCTTTTAGTCTCTCAAGTCTTCTTGCCTCTGGTGATTGCTCACACGATATGGTTATATCAGTGCTAGTCATTGGGAGATGAAAAGGAGAGAACTTTTTTCTCCACTCTGATTTCCTGCAACAATGGAGCCCCTCATGACAGGGGTTGTTATGAGAGAACTGGCCTAGACACAACCTGCAGCCATCTTGTGCACTTAGCCGCCATAAGCTGGAAGTGAGGGCAATACATAGCGAGAAAGAATTTGGCCTTGCTTAGGCAGACAAAAACAACTGCACACTTGCAGTGTTACAGATCCATGAGAATGAAAAAGGAGGGTGGATAGCTGACCTTGGTCTGGATGCCTGTGTCAATAAATTTCTTGCTGGAGTTGCTTTACTGATAGGTAGAAATTGATTTTTTTGCTGTTGCTAGGGAAATGGTCAGCCCATTAGGAGTTATTTTGAGTTATGCTTTGTTTGGAGAAACCGGTAAAGAGTTTAGTGAGAAGCTTGGGAGAAGTTCTTTTGAGAGGATTTCTGCGAGCTTGGAGTCTGACAGCTACCTCCTTAGCAGCTAGGAGGAAGGCTGGCCACCAGAACTCTGCCACTGTCACTCGACTCCACTTCAGACTTTGGTTAACTACTTTCTGGGATGTTCTAGACTATTGCTATATTTTTATATGTGCATTGTACTCAATAAAAACAAGGATTTTTGAGTGGAAGCACTCTTGTGTATACCCAATCATTTATCAGATCAGGTCCTGTGTCCCCCACTGATTTATTTCCTGACACCGCCTGGAAAATGGAGATTAGTTACCATCACTTTGGGTTCAGATAACCCCGGGTAATAGGGTGGAAAATGAATAACTATTACATTTGCAAAAGACTTGGTTCCAGGAGTAAATATGGGACCCACAACATCAAAGTGAGTTCCAGACCCACTCAGACATAGTCCAAAATCTTTATTAAATACTCATGCTGGACAAGAATTATCACTGCTCTGTGGTTTTACAAAATAGTTGTCCTTAGACTGTACCTTGAATTGTTAATTTTTTAAATGATTGACTTAAAATTATTACATCAGCATTAAGCTTTCCGTAGGAACAGAAAAGTGCAGGTCAGGAGTGTGTCAAAATGAGACTTAAATGTCATCCCAGCACTTACTTTATTGAGATATAAAATAATGTCTGCCTGTTTCCTGAAAAATTATTTAAGTCTGAATCAAGTGATCAAAGGCAGTTCTCCAGTAATTATGCTTTGAGTAGCTCCAGGATGAGATGGAACAGAAGCTTGAGATACATTTGATGAAGAGAGAAACAGTGGGGAATACAATTAGGAATTCTCTACTGGTCTGACACAGCGTCACTATGAGCAGATTGCATCTGTACTTCCTTACAGCAAGAATTAAAAGTAAGTATTTTAAACCAGTGGAGGAAATGCAAACCTATTACTTCTGTTGAGAGTGAAGCTTCACCCACAAACTTCAGATCCAGCTGCTGAATGTCACAAAATTTGTGGATAATCACATTTATTTAAGATTATTCGACCAATATGGGGTCTCCCTTTTGCAAGGCATCATAAAAATAAACAAGTGATAGCCCCTGCTCTGAAGAGTTAGAATCTAGACAGATAAAGAGTTGGGGGAAGAAGAATCTTCTGCATTTTAAAGGTAGAGATTAATTAATTTGCCATAAATCACATAGTAAATCTGTGGTATAACCAGAAATTGCACTCAGATCAACTGAATCCAAGGCCAGTGCCTTAACCACAAATCCACCCTTCCCTTGAGAGAACTGATTTGACATTGTGAGTTTCTCTTTTACTCTTTTTGGCAAGTTTAATGCTCATGAAGAGTCTAAGGCCCACATTTTGCTGTGCATAAAACAGAGGCAAGTTTTCTTGCACTGTCCTGTTAATGTATCTCACCCCTAACTTGCCTGCATCTTGGGATAAGGGCAGTTCAGTCCTCAGGCCCATTAAGCCGTTGGTCTGTGCTGAGATCACTAATAAGGATGCTGGTTCCTTCCAGATACGATGGTGATTTGGAGTGCACTCACCAGCTAATTCCACCTATCATAAGTCACAGAACAGCTGTCAGATAGTAATTACCTTCAGGGCCTACTGGCCTAAATTGAATTTGAACCGGGGACCTGGAGGTAAAAAGCTTTATAATGTACTCCAAAATCCCAATCCTTTTTTCTTGTGTCTGGTTTAATAAAGGATTTTTCCATTTCTTCCTTCCTGCCTTCCCATAATGTACAGTATTAGTAAGTCTTGACTTAGAAATTCAATATTTAAAGGAATTGATTCCTTTATGGACAGCTATCACTGTATCTGCTATGGTGAACTTCTGAGTTCAGAAATTGTAAACTTGCTAGACTGTATAGTATTTTAAATTATAGGGTAATTTGCACTCAGGATGTGTTAGTAGTTGGCAATAAACATATATGTTAACTGACAGGAGAACACTGTCCTTGTATTATAGAGCACTTATTTTATGCTGGCTCTAGCAAATACAGCAAGTTGAATTAAATGCAGTAGACATCCAAAATACCCAAAGTGCATTTTTCTTCCAATATTATTTTTCATAAATATGCTTAGCTGACAACTTGTTTAATACACACTGAATAATATGGGTCATGACATTTGCCAGCACATGAGAGAACTCTACCAGTTAACATTTTATTACATGCACTTCTGCTTAGCATTCACACCATGACAATATTTACATTTCCTTTCATTTTGGTAAATCACTAGGGGCCAGACTCTGGCATTTAGCTCAGCCCTGCATTGGGGGAGATGTGGAAAAAGGTGCACTAGGAAGTGGAATGGTTCCCGGAATGTACCAGTGTGCTAGCGGAGAGCACAAACTGCTACAACCCTTTAAGGGATTCAGGGTGCACTGCACTTCCTCTTTTCTCCCTCCCTGTGGCTGACAGCTCCCCTGGTTGGCTCTTGGACGGAGGAGGAGCCATGGGTGGATCTACTCCTACTACTTACTCTAGCTGCTCCTAATCTGGGAGAATCTCACGCTCTCCTCCTCTCTACCCCTTTAATCCCTTAGTTCAGGGGCTGCCAATATTAGAGGCTCTTCTGCAAATTTAAATTGGGTTCATGCTTCTTATATTTTTATCAATGTAGGGCTAGATCAGGCAGCCTCCTGTGGGCCATGCAAGACAGAGAAGCTCCTTACTCCTTCTCCCCTCCTGCTGTGTAGCATGAGCCATGACCTAGACCTATATTTTATGAAAATTTAAGATATGTTCCAATATGAAACTCACAGACATGTCTCTAAAGCTCAGGGGTTTGGAACCCAATTAGATCTCATTTACACATGCCTGCATTCATGCATGTTGGCAACAGAACACTAAAACCATTCCCACAAATTCACCATGCACATGCATTATGCAAGTAATTTAGGTACTCTTTTCTTTTCTACAACATCTTCCTTTTCTACCTTCTCTCATGCACTTTATAATCTCCCTTCATTTCTTATTACTCCTCTCATGTATACACTCTCTCATCACTGGTCTGGGGATCTCTAGTACAAAATATGCCTTTGAAAAGGCACTGGTTACTGCAGGATGCTTATGCTTAGGATAAAAGTTTTGGCATACAGAAGGTGCTTCTGGACTCAAGAACCATTGGATTAAATTTAGGGTGATCTTATCACAGAAAATGTGCACATTTAACCTGCAGGTACTTGTCTAGTGGTAATGTGACAATGTAATGGAAATAACAGCATAAAACTCAGTTCTTCTTCTAGTAGTGTCCCTATGGGTGCTCCACAGGAGGTGTATCTGTGCCCCTGCGCTTCTAATCAGAGATTTTAGGTAGCAGTGTCCATTCAGCCTGCAGATGTGTTCTCCTTCCCTCATGGTCTGCTTCGAGGCTATCTAGCTCTGCGCAGGCAAACCCGCCTCAGTTCCTTCTTGACCGCCTTTGGCCTCGAATGGAGTGAGTAGTTGAAAAATTGGTTGAGGGCCTGAACAACTATGCTTTGCAACATCAGCTGCTATCTACATGCCTGCCATGTCCTTTCAGAAGTTGCCAGGCCCACTTTCACAGCAGATAGCAGAATATCACCTCTGAAAGATAGCTCTTGGAGATTATTTCAACGGGTTACACCATTCAATTCACATTCCTCCCCCATTCCCACCCTCCTTCCCCATCTTTCTTCAGGGACCCTTGCCACAAGAACCTGCCAGAAAATATATCATCTGTTATGCCTAGATGCCATAGAACCAGTCCTGGCACATCTCAGGTGAAGGGAGGTTGGAGGCCTGTTCTAGATCTAAAGGCATTAAACAAATATGTGAAGGCACAGAAGTTCAAGATGGTCATGCTAGCAGACATTATTCCAGCTCTAGAGGAAGGAGATTGGTTTTTGGCCCTCAACCTGCAAGATACCTACTTACACATCTCAATATGACTGTCACACAGGAAATTCCTATGTTTTACCTTTGGGCAGGACCATTATCAGTAGAGGGTGCTCCCATTCGACCTCTCATCTGCATCCAGGGTATTCTCCTGGGTTCTCTCTACTGTATTGGCACACCTGAAGAATGTTGGGAATTATGACCTACGCGTAAATACATGACTGCCTCCTCAGGGCTCCTTCTTTTCAGGATGCTGTACGAGCCACCCATAAGACCATGCGCACATTTGTGCAGTTGGGTCTATAGCTCAACTTACAGAAATCAACACTGACCCCATACAGCAACTGGAGTTTATTGGTGCCAACCTCAATGCAGTACAAGCAAGAACATTCCTCCTGCAGACTCACCACTCTTACAAGTCTCGAAGAGACAATCCAGGCTAGCCCTCAAACATTAGTCAAGAACTGCCTACAGCTTCTAGGTCATATAGCAGTATGCACCTTCACCATCCCAAATGCTCAGATGTTCATGAGGTGTCTTCAGATATGGCTCACTTCTGTCTATTCCTTGAACAGGGAAAGACTAACCAAATTGCTATCACTGCCTTCTGCAGTAGAATCATAGAATCATAGAATATTAGGATTGGAAGGGACCTCAGGAGGTCATCTAGTCCAACCCCCTGCTCAAAGCAGGACCAATTCCCAACTAAATCATCCCAGCCAGGGGTTTGTCAAGCCGGGCCTTAAAAACCTCCAAGGAAGGAGACTCCACCACCTCCCAAGGTAACGCATTCCAGTGCTTCACCACCCTCCTAGTGAAATAGTGTTTACTAATATCCAACCTAGACCTCTCCCACTGCAACTTGAGACCATTGCTCCTTGTTCTGTCATCTGCCACCACTGAGAACAGCCGAGCTCCATCCTCTTTGGAACCCCCATCAGGTAGTTGAAAGCAGCTATCAAATCCCCCCTCATTCTTCTCTTCTGGAGACTTAAACAATCCCAGTTCTCTCAGCCTCTCCTCATAAGTCATGTGCTCCAGCCCCCTAATCATTTTTGTTGCCCTCCGTTGGACTCTTTCCAATTTTTCCACATCCTTCTTGTAGTGTGGGGTCCAAAACTGGACACAGTACTCCAGATGAGGCCTCACCAATGTCGAATAAAGGGGAACGATCACGTTCCTCGATCTGCTGGCAATGCCCCTACTTATACAGCCCAAAATGCCGTTAGCCTTCTTGGCAACAAGAGCACACTGTTGACTCATATCCAGCTTCTCGTCCACTGTGACCCGTAGGTGCTTTTCTGCAGAACTGCTACCTAGCCATTTGGTCCCTAGTCTGTAGCAGTGCATAGGATTCTTCCGTGCTAAGTGCAGGACTCTGCACTTGTCCTTGTTGAACCTCATCAGGTTGTGTTTTTTGTTTTTTTTGGCCCAATCCTCTAATTTGTCTAGGTCCCTCTGTATCCGATCCCTACCCTCCAGTGTATCTACCACGCCTCCCAGTTTAGTATCATCTGCAAACTTGCTGAGAGTGCAGTCCACACCATCCTCCAGATCATTAATAAAGATATTAAACAAAACCGGCCCCAGGACCGACCCTTGGGGCACTCCGCTTGAAACCGGCTGCCAACTAGACATGGAGCCATTGATCACTACCCGTTGAGCCCGACGATCTAGCCAGCTTTCTATCTACCTTACAGTCCATTCATCCAGCCCATACTTCTTTAACTTGGCGGCAAGAATACTGTGGGAGACCGTATCAAAAGCTTTGCTAAAGTCAAGGAATAACACATCCACTGCTTTCCGCTCATCCGCAGAGCCAGTTATCTCCTCATAGAAGGCAATTAGGTTAGTCAGGCACGACTTCCCCTTGGTGAATCCATGCTGACTGTTCCTGATCACTTTCCTCTCCTCTAAGTGTTTCATAATTGATTCCTTGAGGACCTGCTCCATGATTTTTCCAGGGACTGAGGTGAGACTGACTGGCCTGTAGTTCCCCGGATCCTCCTCCTTCCCTTTTTTAAAGATGGGCACTACATTAGTCTTTTTCCAGTCATCCGGGACCTCCCCTGATCCCCATGAGTTTTCAAAAATGATGGCTAATGGCTCTGTAATCTCATCCGCCAACTCCTTTAGCACCCTCAGATGCAGCGCATCCGGCCCTATGGACTTGTGCACGTCCAGTAAAGCATTCTGTGGACTGCTGAAAAGAGCAATCCAATGTCTGAGCATGCATTCCATTCATGCAACTGCCACCGACACTGAATCTAATGATGGATGCCTCCCTAATAGTCTGGGGAGCTCAAAACCGCAAGATTCAAGGCAAGTGGTCTTCCATAACATATCAATCTTTTGTAGCTAAGGGCCATCAGGAATGCCACACTTTCTGCCTTTTGTCAAGAACATCCATACAAAGGTCATGACAGCAATACGACCTATACGTTTTACATAAAATGCTGGGGGAGGGGGGTATCAGATCTCCCTCCCAAAGTTTATTTGCTTCCGTGCAGAGGAACAGGTGCATCCATCACAACATTCTCATCTCAGTTGTCTATTTACCAGGGATACAGAATATGGTGGCTAACAGTCTCAGTCAGAACTCTTCTCATGACCACAAATGAGAACTGAATTCAGAGGTGCTTCACAACATATTCACCCTTTGGGGAACCGTGAATACAGATCTCTTCACTAGTTACTGGAATAAGAAATGTCCTTACTACTCCATGGCCAGCCAGGGGAAACATTCATTGGGAGACACCCTCATCCTCAAATGGGACAGGGACCTCTTGTATACCTTTCCCCCATTTCCCCTTCTATCCAAGGTGCTGTTGAAAATTCAATGAGATGAAAGCCAGAGAGATTCTGATTTTCCCTCCTCACCAAGACAAATCTGGTTCCCTTACCTGACACAGATGGCAATATATGTTCTCTCGTTCCTGTTTGTCCATTCCCCACCTGCTCTCTCAAAGTGGTGGGCTAATCCTTCACCCTAACCTGCAAGTTCTCCGCCTCTATGCTTGGCTCCTTCTTAATTCCAAGACTTAGAGGTAGAATGCTCTGACGAGATGAAAGATGTGTTGCTACACAGCCGAAAGTCAACCACTCAACGTACTTACCTACAAAAATTCTAAGCACACACCCAGCCTTGTCTTCCCTTTCTCTGATTTTACACTACATTCTAGACCTCAAGAGGTCAAAACTGAACAGGAAAAACAGTGATGTTACACTGAAGATTAAAATGTCTTGTTGCATTTGGTGGGCCCAGTTGGTGCTTAGGGAGACTAAAACTGCTTGAACATTTTCCCTCTATTTGACATGGTGGTTTGACAGAAATTGACTTTAGGCAATTATGATGTGCGGCTTAGCTTTTCTTTTTAATCTCATCTTTTCTATGCACACACACGCACACCCTGTGGCCTGTACACAGATTCCTCCAAACCTTCAAATCC
Organism: Terrapene triunguis; assembly: GCF_002925995.2. NCBI lineage: Eukaryota > Metazoa > Chordata > Testudines > Emydidae > Terrapene > Terrapene triunguis. The sequence goes on along the minus strand of NW_020664473.1, from coordinate 342,841 downwards.
AATCTCCTTTACCCTCTCCACACACACACTTCCAATCCAGACTCCAGGAATCCCTCTTCCTAAATTTAATTGTGGCTAAACTCTGAATGTTGCTTCTCCTAAGGTCAAATAGCTGATCCTCTACCTCAATCCATATCTGTGTGTGAAAGTATATTGTTGCTTTTATAAGAGATGCACAGATTCTGTAAGATTCACTGTCTGTGAATACTTCCCTTCATTTTTATATATGTTTTATATAAATGTATATAAAAACATAGATTTAAAGATTTAAAATAGATCTCAGCTTTCTTGTAGCTTTTTTTTTTTTTTTTAAGCGAACAGGAAAAGAATGGGGATTTGTGGTTTTTTTGTTGTTGTTGTTCGTTTTTGTTTTTGTTTTGTTCTGGGATTGAATTCCTTACAACACTAAATTGCATGAGTCTTTTTCTCTTTTCCAGGAAATTGTGGGTTGAACAATATAATTTGGAGTCACTGGAAAAAATCAACATTATTAATTAGAATTATTACAGTAGCACTGAGAGGTCTCAGTCAATATTGAGATCTCATCATTCTAAGTATTGTACTAACATTTACGTAAATACAGGCTGCTTCTTTACTGTTTGGCCCAAATCAAATCTCTATTGTACTTCTAATCATTATTACTATTTAAAGAGGCTGAACATCTAGTGGTTAGTGTAGGAGATTTTGAGATATAAGAAATTGGAGAAAAGAACAAGAACCAACGGATGGAAATTAAAGCCAGACACATTCAATTTAGAAATAAGGCATGCATTGTTAACAGTGAATGTGATTAACCATTGGAATAAACTACCAAGGGAAGTGATGGATTCACCATCTCTTGATATGTTATCAGATCAAGGCTGGATGCCTTTCTGGAAGATATGTTTTAGACAAACACAAGTTGTTAGGCTGAATATAGGGATAACTGGATGAAATTCTATGACCTGTGTTATGTGGGAGGTCAGTCTAGATGATGTGATGGTCCCTTCTGGCCTTAAAGTCTATAATTTATGACCCCTGGTTTCTATTCCTAGCAGTTTCAAGTGACAATTAAGAATCACAGAATAATTCTCTCTAACACTCAGAGAATTTAATTAGAAAAAAGAAAACTGGCATCCCTAGAACTGTTCGGTGCCCCAGTTTGTTTCACTGTAGAACAGTTTTTCTCAACATCTTAAAAGCTAAGGCCCCTCTTTCAGTAAAATAAAACCATTCTCCTGCTATAGCAGGATTATATAGTGCATTATAATCATCTAATTTTGCATATCACAACCCATAGAATTTCACAAAGTAATTCCTTCATTAAGCCTATAATTTCTGGTTCAGCCACAGCATATCTTTTAGGAAGACATCCAATCTTGATTTAAAGACTTCAGATGAAGGAGAGTTCTCCACATCCCTAAGTAAGTTGTTCCAATGGTTAATTACACACAGACATGAACATTTGTGCCTTATTTCCAGTCTGAATCTGTCTATTTTCAGCTACCAGCCATTAAATCATATTGTGCCTTTGTCTTCTAAATTAAAGAGCCTTCTACCATCAGAAATTTTCTCAAAAGCATTCATTCTTGTGTCTTCTGTGAATCTTCTCCAATTTTTCCAACGTCATTCTTGAACTGTGGCACTAGAGCTGGACAGTGTTCCAGTCTCTGCCATGCCAAATACAGTGGTAATATATAGCGCCTCCATTCCTACTTGATACTCCCATTTATACATCATACATCCAAGGATCACATTAGCCTTTTTGACCAAAAGCATCATGCTGGGAGCTCAGGTTCAGCTAAGTATACACAATGATTCCCAAATCCTTTCAAGCATCCCTGCTTCCCAGGATAGTCTCCCATCCTGTAAATGTGACCTATAGTCTTTGTTACTGGATGCATGACCATGGCCATATTGAACTTCATATTGTTTGCTTTTACCCAGTTTACCAAGCAATCCAGATTGCTCTGACCCATTATTATTTACCTCTTCTCCAATCTTTGTGTCATCTACAAACTTCATAGGTAACAATTTTATGTTTTTGTCTGTCATTGATAAAAATATTAAATAATGATGGACCAAGAACTGATTCCGGCAGGACCCTATTGGAAACACATGCTAGATGATTCCACATTGACAATTACATTTTGAGACCAATCAATTAGCCAGTTTTTAATCCATTTAATATGTGCTATTTGAATTGTGCATTGATTTAGGTTCTTAATCAAAATGTTGTATGGCACCAAGTCGTCTTTTATAGAAACCTAAATATATTACCTAGATATTAACTTATCTAAGGGTATGTCTACACTACCGCGGTAGTTCGACGGCTGGCAATCGAACTTCCGGGTTCGATTTATCGCGTCTGGTCTGGACGCGATAATTCGAACCAGGAAGTGCTCGCCGTCGACTGCGGTACTCCACCTCAGCGAGAGGAGTACCGCGGAGTCGACGGGGGAGCCTGCCTGCCGCGTGTGGACCGCGTCTGAACCGCGGTAAATTCGAACTAAGGTATGTCGACTTCAGCTACGTTATTCACGTAGCTGAAGTTGCGTACCTTAGATCGAATTGGGGTGTTAGTGTAGACCAGGCCTAAGTATAGTAGTATTACCTTTTATCAACCAAACTTGTAGTCTTATAGAAAATTATATCCTGACGCTGATGAGATCTATTTTTCCTAATCCCTTGTTGTTTGACATTAATTATATTACCCTCCTCTAATTCTTTATTAAGTCCCATGTTAGTTATTCCACTATTTTGCCCAAATCTAGCATCAGGCTGTCAGGTATCATTTCTCAGGTCACACTTTTAAAATATTGACACAATATTAGCTTTCTTCTAGTCCTCTGGAATGTCCCCAGTGTGACAAAACTTATTGAAAATTAACATTAATGGTCTTGGGAACTCCTCAGACAGTTCTTTTAAAACTCTTGGGTGCAAGCTATGGAGATCTAGTGATTTAAAAATGTCTAACTTTAATAACTTCTGCTTAATATCGTCTTTGGTTGTTATTGGAATGTAAAGTATTTAATCATCATCTGACATGATCATTTGGCTTTTTTCAAAATACAGAACAGAAATATTCACTGAACACATCTCCAAATCTTGAATAATTATGAGTATATTGTTTTTGTGAAGTTTAATTTCTGCATAGACAGAACCTGATACTGCAAGACCCATGGGAGCAAAACTCCTATTGACTTCAGTGAGAGTTTTGCACATGGGGAGATTGCAGGACCAGACATAGGTCTCAACTTTAGTGGTGGGGTAGAACCAGGACAAGCTCCCAGGACACAACGGATCTCAGTGCCCCATTCCTCCTCCGATGGCCCCATTAATTGGCAGAGCTACCCTGGAGGGACCCAAAGATAATAAGCTGTCCACCAGGCGATGTGAGGACTCCCTAACCTCCTTGACTTTTACACTTAACTCTGCAGCCACTCTCTTTAACAACTCCCAATTAACTTTAAAATCATCAGGGGGGAGGTGAAGTTGTCCTGGACAAAATAGCCTCATCAGCGAGGATGAAGAGGAAGCCAAGATGGGAGGGGCAGAATGTCTTCTATTGGTTGTTGCTGTGGTTCTAGTACTTCTTATTGATGCTGAGTACCGATCCCAGTACCAGACTCTGGGGTGGAGCTATTCAGTGTGCAGACTCTGCCCTTCTAGACAAGGACACTGAGTACGCATGGTGTGGCGAAGAACTGCAACCTGAGGGAAAATGCTGAGGGTTCCAAAATGGCTACTGGTATGAAACAGAACCCCATTGTCCTCTCCACATTCCCATGGCAGGTCCCATTAAGGGTCACAGTAGTAGGTCACAAGAGGATCTTTGAGGAAATCAGTGGGTTCTGCTTGGGGGTGTGAGATGTAAGATCCCACCTCCAATTCTGACAATGAAGATTCCCCTTTCTCTGACCATGGGTGGAGCAATACCATCATTGCAGCAGGCTTCCCCTTGGATGGTAGTGAGGGACGATCTGTCCAGGAAGCAGACACCTGCAGTAGGGGGGTTGAATCGCTGGCAGATGGGTCAGCAATGCACAGGATCAGATTCCAGTAAGGAAGGAGACACCAGCACCAAGAGGCAGAGCAGATCTCTTCTCATTGCAAACGTCACCACAGTAGTCAACTCTGCGATGGTCTCTTGTTGCAGTGCCGAAGAAGTTGATGGGATTGCTTCTTGCACCGGGCTCAATGGTGCTCATTGCATCACCAGAGCTGACTGAGCCAACTTAAGCACTTATTTGGAGGAGGAGGAGGATGATTAGGTTTCAGGTGCACTGCAGTAAACTCCTTCTTGCCCCTCTTACCAGATTAAGAGTGGCAAGAACTTCCTCTCTGGAAGTTTTATATTTCTTCTTCAATATGGGCAAGGGAGAATGCTGTTGGGATTCTGCTAAAGCTTGAGGTGTGCTTCTCACTGAAGCTGCAGCACTTGACACCAAGTCAGACTGGGACATCTCCAAAGATGGCCCGAGTGCTGCCTCTATCGGCAGGAATTTCAGCCTAACCTCCCTATCCTTCTTCATCCTGTGCTTGAACCCCTTGCAAATCTGGCACTGGTCCTTTACGTGTACTTCCTCTAAGCACTTCAGGCAGCTATTGTGCAGGTCGGTCACTGGCCTCAAGCAAGAAGAGCATGCCTTGAAGCCTGGTGACTGGCGCATACCTCAGTACAGTGAATAGAAAAAAACTCAAATGCGGAAAACAAATCCATTTTTTTTAAACACAACTAGAATAACTCTCTATACACAAAAACAACAGGAGTACTTGTGGCACCTTAGAGACTAACAAATTTATTAGAGCATAAGCTTTCGTGGGCTACAGCCCACTTCTTCGGATGCATATAGAGTGAAACATATATTGAGGAGATATATATACACACACATACAGAGAGCATGAACAGGTGGGAGTTGTCTTACCAACTCTGAGAGGCCAATTAAGTAAGTGGTAAGACAACTCCCACCTGTTCATGCTCTCTGTATGTGTGTGTATATATATCTCCTCAATATATGTTTCACTCTATATGCATCCGAAGAAGTGGGCTGTAGCCCACGAAAGCTTATGCTCTAATAAATTTGTTAGTCTCTAAGGTACCACAAGTACTCCTGTTCTTTTTGCGGATACAGACTAACACGGCTGCTACTCTGAAACCTCTCTATAAACACATACTATATTTAAAAGGCTGAGAGAGAAAACAGCTTTGGTATTGAAGAGAGTTCAAAAGAAGGAACTGAGGGGAATTAAGGTTGGCTCTGCCCTTTATACCAGCATGCAGTGGCATATAGCAGCAGGGGGATCTCGAGCTGCCCAATGGGTACTGCTGAGGTAAAAAGTTCCCGTTGTGCCCACCAACACCAAGAGTGAAATGCCATCACTCAATAGAAAGGAATGCCTTATAAACCATGAAATTATCAGAAAGGCCTCTCCCACTGTTTTCCAATTAACCTTTATTTAGCTTCTTGTTCCCTTTTTATATAAATTGCTCAAATTATATTTGTGGCGACGACAGAGGAAAGGAAACAGAACACCAGGTCTGTGGTAGCCAGAAAGCCCAAAAGCCTCAAGCCAAAAAAGCCTCTCAGGGAATTTTCCCTGAGGTTTTTATTATCTTCTACTTCCCTATTTACAACACTTCTAAGTGGTTAAATTCTTGCGCATAAAAGAAGCATACAGTGTACAGCCACATGAGATAACAAACCCATATCTTGTGCACGTGAAAGTCAGCTGCGAGGGAGACAAACAGGCCAGCCAAGAAGTTTCCCAAATCACAGACGCTGGGGTGAAGGCCACTCCTGCCTCGTTGCCATGGGAACAGTTTGCCGCACCCGTGGGCTGGCGATTCGGGAGCTATGCGTCTCCACAATATTTTCTTTTCTTTTAAAACAAAATATTTTTACCATTGGTCCCACACATGAAAGTTGGCCTAGTTCTCCCACGCTTACTCACATTGAGTTGTACTTTACTTGCATCTGTAATCTCACTGGCTCATGGACTATTTTCATAAATAAGGTATTGTGCAATAAGGTTTATTCTTGTTATACCTTGTTACAGTTATATTTGTGCAAACCGGATGATCTTCAGTAATACAGATTTACTTTGGTTTTGTTGAGATCAGAATCAGACACACTGTGAGCAAGGCTGGCAGTCAGTCCTAAAGGAATACATCAAAGAAACAGATACATAGTCCAAGAAATTTGACAAAGTAAGAAAAATTACACCAATAATTATTTTCTTTCTTGCATTGAATATTTTAAAACATATCATTCCCCTTTACTTTAAATGGAAGCTTTGAAGTTCATTTTCTGGGCATCAGCTTCCAATAGTAGAGCATGTTGAACTTGTAGGTTACTGGAACGAGATGATTGACATCACTGATCAAAGATGGTAAATACTCTAATTAGACCAAAATCACAAATTAAATCCTAAAGCTCTGAGATATTTAACACAATTAACTTTGTTTTTAATTAATTTTCAGTAGGAATGACTGAAATAACTTATAAAATGTTTTAACAAAAAGTAATCTTTCTGCTTTAGGAAATAAATTGTAAAAAATAATCATCTCCCCAAAAATATCATAAATGGAATATATCAGTTAATCATAATCTCTCAATTGCATCAAAGAAATTATAAACAACAATAATAATAAATAAGACATCAGACATAAAAGAAACTTCTTGTTGATTTGTTTCACTAGAATGGAAATGGATGAGAAGCAGCACTATCGAAATTATTCAGAGTTCAACTGGTACATTATTCTGTGGTCTAGACATCTAAATACAAGGACCAGGATTGAAGAATACATGTGATCCAATACCAGCTCTCTGCGGATTTGGACAAACGCCTTCCTCAGTTTCCCCTCATCTGTAAAATGCAAATAACACTATTTAACTAACTGACATGGGATGTTTATAAAGTGCTTTGCAGATCAAAAAAGCTTATTAAATAGAACAATAAGTATAATCACTAAATTATTCTTTCATTCTACCAGAGTCAACACTACGGGTTAGACTGTGGCTAAGATTATACACCCATCTAGGGGTCTAAAATAGAACAACAACTCAGCCTATCTAGGCTACCTGGACATTGGGTAGGAGTAGGTCAGGCTATTCACATGCTTACTGCATGTTGCTGGGGAGTGGATGGGGAATGGACAGTTGCTTGGCTCCACCCCACCTCTACTCACTGGCTGGAGCCAGAGACAAGCATCCTAATGTGCTGCTGCTATAGGCCAGAAGAAAATTACTCCCCCCACCAGGGATGATGACTCAGAAGGGTGTGTCGGAGTGACAATACCTTCTGGGGTGTATGCCTCACCCTTTCCTCAGGGCTGTGCCTTAAGTCACAATCTTACCCTATCATGGTCTTTTTGTAATATGTATTGTTTTTTACCAGTGCATGTGTAAAAACACAAAGAGATCCTGATTGATGAGTGCCAGACATGCCACATGACTTTAAAGCAAAATACCAAAGCCCATCAAAATTACAGGTTTCTAATTCCTCATAATTTTGTGAATTTCAGCTGAATTTAGAAGTTTTTGAATCCAGGCACCAGGCAGTTAATAAGCTGCTTGGAGACTATTGTTTTCCTACAAAACTGCACAACTGAACTTCATTTCACATATTTCAATAGCTGTCTTACATGTCTATTTTCAAGGGTGAACACCCCAGGCCTGTCATGCTGCTGCTTAAAAATTTTGACATCTGTTATGGTCACTTTTCACAATTAAATGACATGCAACTTTTATATTTTCCTAATCCACCTATTTTTGAAGCTTTTTAAAATTTTACATATGGCATAAACATTTTCATCTCCGGCTCATCAGTATTTACAGTTTTGACAAGACCTTTCTAAATGATCCATGATGGGGGTCAAAAGCATTTTATGTGATAAATGGTGATGTTGAGCATAACGTGATGTGGCCCAAACTTGTTCCCATTTAAATTAATTGGAATTTTGCCACTGGCACAAGACTGTAGATTGATTCATTAGAAACAAATTCTGATCTCTTTCCCCCCATATGCTAAGAACTGAATATTGCTGTAAGAACAGCACAGGCAAATACAATATATGTAACTGAGAAACTGTATTTATCAAGCTATGCACTCCAGTTCTGGACAAAAATAATCCTTATGGGCCTGATTTGGGCAAAAGTAACTATTCTCTACCCACACACCACTGTAAAGTCATCAGAGGGGTAGCCGTGTTGGTCTGAAACTTAGAAACATAGGATGGAAGAATCCCATGCACTGCTACAGATTAGGGACCGAGTGGCTAGGCAGCAGTTCTGCAGAAAAGGACCTAGGGGTTACAGTAGATGAGAAGCTGCATATGAGTCAACAGTGTGCCCTTGTTGCCAAGAAGGCTAACAACATTTTGGGCTGTATAAGTAGGAGCATTGCCAGCAGATTGAGGGACGTGATCATTCCCCTCTATTCGGCATTGGTGAGGCCTCATCTGGAGTACTGTGTCCAGTTTTCGGCCCCACACTACAAGATGGATGTGGAAAAATGGGAAAGAGTCCAGCGGAGGGCAACAAAAATGATTAGGGGACTGGAGCACATGACGTATGAGGAGAGGCTGAGGGAACTGGGATTATTTAGTCTGCAGAAGAGAAGAATGAGGGGGGGTTTGATAGCTGCTTTCAACTACTTGAAAGGAGTTCCAAAGAGGATGGATCTAGACTGTTCTCAGTGGTAGCAGATGACAGAACAAGGAGTACTGGTCTCAAGTTGCAGTGGGGGAGGTTTAGGTTGGATATTAGGAAAAACTTTTTCACTAGGAGGGTGGTGAAGCACTGGAATGGGTTACCTAGGAAGGTAGTGGAATCTCCTTCCTTAGAGGTTTTTAAGGTCAGGCTTGACAAAGCCCTGGCTGGGATGATTTAGTTGGGGATTGGTCCTGCTTTGAGCAAGGGGTTGGACTAGATGACCTCCTGAGGTTCCTTCCAACCCTGATATTCTATGATTCTGTATCCACAAAAACGAGGAGTCCGGTGGCACCTTAAAGACTAACAGATTTATTTGGGCATAAGCTTTCGTGGGTAAAAAACCCATTTCTTCAAAAAGTTTATGCCCAAATAAATCTGTTAGTCTTTAAAGTGCCACCGGACTCCTCATTGTTTTTATAAAATCATCCTGACTCATGAATAGTACCATGCTGGTTCCATGAACAGCACCAATATATTTGTTGATTTATGTAAATTTGTAAAAACACTAATAGATGCCCATTCTGCGAATCTGAGCACTTTCATATAATGTATTTTACAATATGAGAAAAATCATATAATGGACTGCTCTTCCTACTAAGATCACTGTTAGGATATTCCCACCAATTGAAATGGGGTCCTGACTCTACTCTCCCTTTTAGGTACATAAATCAGGACTAACTTCTGAAGTCCATGGAGTTACAGAAGTGTAAACCTGGTGCAAGTCAGAGCAGAATTCAGGCCTGCTGATTATAAAAAAGCCCTTTAATCAAAAGTATCTCAAACCCACCCAGCACTCCCCAAATGCCCAAGAGAAAAGATGGCATTTGCAACATGTCTAGAAGGTTAACAAATCAGGCTCTAGCAAGGGAAGAAGGAGCACTCGGGGGAGGGGTGCAATTCCAGCTGATTCCTGCTGTTTACACTTGGGGGGTAAAGGAAGAACATGAAGTGGAGCTCCCTCAGTGGCAGCGATATAAGGTCTCTCAAATAACCTGACTCCAAATTACCTAGGACTATAAAGGCTACACCAACATCTTCAATTTTGCTCAGAAACTCCCAGGCAGTCATTGCAGTTCAGAGCACCAGGTTTATGTGAATGCACAAAATTGTGCCTCCATTCATGGGAGATGAGTTGTAGATATAAGGTTATTCACTGTCTAGCATTCATCTCAAAGTCTTATTCTAAGAGTCTTGTCACTTGACAGTAGGTCATGGTCATGTTCCCTTGTGCACAGTAATGGTAGTGAAACAGCTACCAGGCTACCCAAATTCAAAATACAGTGTAGACAAATAGGGAATACCTACATTAGGAAGAGATGGGAGTTTAGGTAGAGGTTGAGGAGCACTAGCTAACCTTGGCATACTCCCAACATTTTTACTAGTTAAATGTTAACACTTGACTTATTTGGTGGAGGTCCTTCCTTGGGGAGGAAGCTAATGTGGTCACTCTCCTTGAAAATTTTCCTAATCTAGACAAACCCATAGATGAGAAAACAACTTTAAAATGTTGCTTTCCATTTCCATTTTTAGATTCCTAGAATATAAGAGCAACTTCATAGAATCATAGGACTGGAAGGGACCTCAAGAGATCATCTAGTCCAGTCCTCTGCACTCAAGGCAGGACTAAGAATTATCTAGACCATCTCTGACAGGTGTTTGCCTAACCTGCTCTTTAAAATCTCCAATGATCGAGATTCCACAACCTCCCTAGGCAATTTATTCCAGTTCTTAACCACCCTGACAGTTAGGAAGTTTTTCCTAATGTCCAACTAAACCTCCCTTGTTGCAATTTAAGCCCATTGCTTCTTGTCCTATCCTCAGAGGTTAAAGAGAACAATTTTTCTCCCTCTTCCTTGTAACAACCTTTTATGTACTTGAAAACTGTTATCATGTCCCCCCTCAGCCTTCCCTTTTCCAGACTAAACAAACCCAATTTTTTTCCATCTTCCCTCATAGGTCATGTTCTCTCGACCTTTAATCATTTTTGTTGCTGGAATTTCTCCAATTTATCCACATCTTTCCTGAAATATGGCACCCAGAACTGGACACAGTACTCTAGTTGAGGCCTAATCGGTGCAGAGTAGAGTGGAAGAATTACCTCTTCTGTCTTGCTTACAACTCTCCTGCTAATACATCCCAGAATGATTGCTTTTTTTATAACAGGGTTACACTGTTGACTCATATTTAGCTTGTGATCCACTCTGACCCCCCAGATCCCTTTATGCAGTACTCCATCCTAGGCTGTCATTTCCAATTTTGTATGTGTGCAACTCATTGTTCTTTCCTAAATGGAATACTTTGCATTTGTCCTTATTGAATTTCATCCTATTTACTTCAGACCATTTCTCCAGTTGTCTAGTTCATTTTGAATTTTGATCCTATCCTCAAAGCACATGCAACCTCTCCCAGCTTGGTATCATACAGAAATTTTATAAGTGTACTCTCTATGTCATTATCTAAATTGTTAATGAAGATATTGAACAGAACTGGAACTAGGGTGACCAGATGTCCCGATTTTATAGGGACAGTCCTGATTTTGGGGTCTTTTTCTTATATAGGCTTCTATTACCCCCCACTCCCATCCCAATTTTTCACATTTGTTGTCTGGTCACCCTAACTGGAACCAGAATTGATCCCGGTGGGACCCCACTCGTTATGCCCTTCCAGCATGACACTGAACCACTGATAACTACTCTCTGGGAACGGTCTTCCGACCATTTATTCACCCACCTTATAGTTGCACCATCTAGGTTGCATTTCCCTAGTTTGTTTATGAGAAGGTCATGCAAGACAGTATCAAAAGCTTTACTAAAGACAAGATATACCACGTCTACTGCTTCTCCCCACCCTGTCAAAGAAAGCTATCAGGTTGGTTTGACACAATTTGTTCTTGACAAATCCATGTTGACTGTTACTTGTGTGAAAGTGAAATGAATTATATTAAAGAAATAGAATGAATTAAAGAATGCTGTATGTACCTTTAAGTAGAAATGAGAAATGCTGCAAGCCAGGGGGCAGGAAAGCAGACATTAACTGCTTAATGAATTGCCCCACTTAAGGGCAATTGGTGAAGCATTAGCCTTAGATCCATAAGAGTTAATAAGGAAGCAGGATATGCATATTGTGCCCTATGCAAATTTTACAATTTTGCTCTCTCTGTCTCTTTGTTTAGTTTGCACCCTTTTATCTGTATAAATAAGACTGTTTGAATCTTGCATGGGGGCTCACATTATCTCAATGTATTAGCAGAGCGCTGTGCTAATAAAACAGAGTGGTCTGACAAACTATGAGTCCTGAGTCTAACTTTGACAATTTGGAGGTCCCACTGAGATGGCAACCGTCTTCACTGGGGCTGTGTGATTCCTGACCATTTTTGTAGGATGACCGTTGCAGCCGGCACCTGGGCATTTGGCCTGAGTGATCCTCCTCCTGAATGGAAGGGCGCACGACTACAGTGAGGTCTACGCCATCGAACCTGTTGGTTCCCACTCTGTTCTGGTAGGAATCCCGGGATCTGATATCAGGAATCTGGTCAGGTAATTATTTCTGTGTTTTGTCCGGACTGAGGACTGTCCTGTCTCTGTCTATCCGTCCTCCTGTGGAGTGTTTGAGTCTGGGTGCCATCTCCGTCCGGGGATCGGCCAACCAAGGGGTTCCTGTCCCCGCAGTCTGAGTGAGTGAAATCTGCACAATCGCAGCTGCACCGCACCTTGGGTAAAACCCTTGGTGTGAAAGCAAGGGTGATTGAGGCAGTAGCCTGTGGGCTCCTTTTGTGTGTTGCACTGGGCATCGCTCTGACGAACCCGAATTTCCTTCTTGTATGATTGGTGTGTGTAAAGTCCTCCTGTATTGGTAACCAGACATCTAAGTCGGGACAGTTCCCTAAAGGAACGCCGGCTCAGTTTTAGGAAGGGTCCAGACTCCTGTAAATTTCTGGAAAAATGGTCTAGGCAAACTCAGGGAGATCCCAAAATTCAGTGGCCACTGTTAAAATCTTGGAACAAGGACCGAGTGGACATCTTAAAAGACAAACTCGACCAATCTAAAACTAAATTGGAAAAGGAGAGGTTAATTGTTTCATGAAGTGGTGGGAAGAGGCAAATCGTAGGTGGACAAAATCAAAACTCACCTCTCTCAAATATTCAAATAATAAGTTAAAAGCTTTATTAAAAGCCTCCTCTCCAACCACCAGACCGAGCGCTCCCCTTTATTCCGTTCTCTGGATCGATCCCAACCCCCTCCATACTCCCATCTCATTGTAAAAAGGACAAAAAGCCTCTTGTTCTGTTCCCCTTCATTGTCTGCCTCAGAAACTGATTCTTTAGTGTTCCACTACCAATTCAGCAAGGAGAGTGGGCTCCTCAACTCCCCTTCCTGGTCCCTTTCCTTAAACATTTCTTTCAAAATTGTGAAATGACCACAATATCACTCACAAAAATGGTTCATTGGAAAAAGCAGGATCGGGCCCAGACAAGCAGGCAAGCAACAGATAAAGAAACTGAAAAACAGGTTGGAAGCCCTAAGGGCATAGTGTCAGGAGTAAGTGCAAGCATGAACCCCTGGAACAATACTTAAAATGCTGAAATCTGAGTTGATAAAGGTGTCATTTTGGGAAATAAACAAGTGATTTAAGGAAAGAGTGAAAAGTTAACTCTACAGAGGCTGAAAAGAATTAAGTAGTTAAACCTTGTAAAAATGTTAAAAAGGACCTTGTTAAAAGAATTCTTGGTTTCTTTGCAGCCATTCTGAAGGGAAAATGGGCCCTTTTCCAAAAGAATGTCTGTAAATAATCCAGGTAAAGAGACTATCTAATTAAAATCATTTGACTATGGACAATTGAGTCAAATTTGCTAAAAGAACATAGGGGGGGTTCTATTGGAACTTAACTGCCCCAAATGTATAAAGGTAATGTAATCTATGTACAGCTATGTAAAAACAAAGCAGTGTAAAAGGGATGTTAAGTAAAAGAAAATGTGTATGTATCCATCTGTCTGTGGGAATATGTGAGGTTTGTAAAACTCCTGTTTTGTAGGTTTAAGATAAATTGGTTTTGTTTTGTTTATAATGCCACTAAAAATCCATTTGACTCTTTAATTCAAAGTTGCAAAACTGACAGACCTTTTTGCCAGACACAGGTAATCAGTGTTGGTTGACTTTGAGATTTGGTATTTAACCCTTAAGGGGTAACTTGATTCTTTACAAAATTTAAATGTTTTCAAATAAAGACCAAGTCATGACTCCAGCAGGGCAGTCAAAATCAGAAGAATAGGGAGAGATTCTGGATTCTTTTTTGTTTGTTTTTGTAACAAAATAGCAGATGAAAGCTGTAGTAAAAGAATAAAGACAGTGCCCCTCTGAAGCAACAGCAGGGGTGAGGTGCACAAAACAAAAAGAAGCAATGTTAGAAACACTGAGCCTTAAAGTGGCTCTGTGTAATCAGACGGTCACTTTGATAAGGGTACATAAAACTCTGTAAGAACAAAAGAAACAGTTACACCTTATATAAAAAAAATTAATATGGCTAATGTTTTAAAAGTTAAAGTATAGAAGGAATGTGCAGACGTGTGCAGTGTATATTATAGAGGGGGTAAAAGAAATGCAAAGGAAATACTTAATTAAAATCCTATTAGGGCTCCAAAGGAGCCACAATAGACTGTGTTTTCTTTTTCAGCTCTGTGTGTTTTGGAAGCAAGAGTTAAAAGTAATCAAAACTAGAGTTACCATATTGCAGTCCTGGAAAAAGAGGACACTCCAAGGGGCCCCGGCTCCGCCCCAACTCCGCCCCTTCCCTGCCCCAACTCCGCCCCTTCCCCAAAGTCCCTGCCCCGACTCCGCCCCCTCCCCTGAACGCTCCGCCCCCTACTCTTCCCCCTCCCCTGCTTCCCGCGAATCAAATGTTCAGAGAACGGAGTGGTCTCTAGTAGTCAAAGACCCTTCTTCCCCGTCCCCTCCAGTCTATGTCTATCCTATTGCTGTCTAACCCGCCCCAGCTCCTCATCTGATTTCAACTGCCCCCCACTACCGCTCTGGATTCCTTGTCCCAATTTCCTGGTCCTGTCTCACTCGCCTCTCTCCCCGCCCCCATCCCTCAGATGGGATGTTCGTTCCAGATTGGCAAAATTATAAGGCTTCCCAACATTTCAACACTTCCCATTCTAAATTTTCGGTTGCTTAACTATAGGCTAGTTCTGCCTACAACAAAGCATATTCAGAACCTCTGATTAAAGGGATTATAAGTGTAGCAACCTCCATCATAACTAGTCACCAAAGATTGAACCCGAGCCATCCAGACTTAAAAGCATGAGCTTCTACTACTTGAGTTCAAGCTATAACTCCCTTAGCTGGTAGCTATACAGTTATCCTCTAAAAATCCACCACAGGAGGGCACAAAACACATGTTGGACAGTGAATTACAAAAGTGCCAAATATTATTATTAGACCTGCAATACTTTTCACAATGAACATCAGTGGGGGATAAACTGGGAGTTTAAGAATATTTGGAAAACAATTTTAGAATAACATTCAGTGCTGATTTTATTTCAGCCCACATCTTAATAGTTTTGAATACAAGATCACAATTTTCAGCTCAGTTGGTCTGAACATGCAGAGCTTTAAAATTGCTATACTCTAAACTGTATATTAACTACAATTTTATAAACCTGCATGTCAGAGAACTGTGTGCCACTACTACTAGACAGTGGCACAAGGCAATTCAGTGTGAATCACAGAAATGTAGGACTGGAAGGGACATCAACAGGTCATCTAGTCAAACCCCTGCACTGAGGCAGGACTGAGTAATAACAACTAGACCATCCTTGACAGGTGTTTGTCTAACCTCTTAAAAAACTCCAATGACTGCTATTCCATAACCTCTCTAGGTAATTTGTCCAGTGCTTAACTACCTTTACAGTTAGGAAGTTTTTCCTAATGTCTAACCTAACTCTCCCTTGCTACAATTTAAGCCCATTGCTTCTTTTTCATGCATGTCCTGAGTGGGACGGGAGTGGGTCCAGGCAGTGGGATTGGGGGGAGGGAGGTCGAGGGAGTCGGTGGGTGTGTGGGGATGGACCGGGGGAAGCAGGGTGGAGGAACTGAGGGGGACAGGACTGGGACTGGGGGGGGCTGAGGGGGATGGGACAGGACTGGGATGGGGGGAGTAGGGTAGGGGCTGAGGGGAGCATGAATGGGACAGGGTAGAGAGAGCTGTGTAGAGTGGGGTGGGGCGGGGGAGACAATGGGGCTGGGCTGGGGAGGGTTGGGGGGTTGGGGAGAGGGACAGGGTCTGGAGGGTCGCTGCCTCTCTGTGTGCCGGGGCAGGGGGAGGGCTGCGCTCTGCAGGCTCCTGCCGGCCAGGCGGGGGGCCCCGTGGGCTGGCGCCGCCGCGCCAGGAGCTCTCAGCTGCACACTGCCCCAGGGCCCAGGGAGGAAAGGTGAGTGGCGCCAGCGGCGCTGGCTTGCCGCGGTTCCCCCAGTGCGGCTGCCCTGTCCTCGCTTTTGGGTCTTTAAATAGCCGTCCGGGGGGAAATCCCGGACATTTTTAGCTTTTTACAAATTCCCCCTGGACGGCTATTTAAAGACCCAAAAGCCGGACATGTCCAGGGAAACCCGGACATATGGTAACCCTATCAAAACTCTGGTAAAAGTTAATTGTGTTCCTTTTAAGACAGTCTCTGAGCTCTGCTGATGACTTTGAATCCAAAAGCCAAGCTTGTGTTGATGCAAATTACCTAACTGATAAAGGAAGTGAGAGATCTGCCAGCACAAAGAAGTTGCAGATAAAGAACATACCTGGTCAGCAAACAAATTGTCTAAATAAAAGGCACGGTATAACAAGATACCTTTAATTAAAATAAATTTAATGTTAATAAGTACCCTTGTAACAATGTATAGTGTGTATGATTTTTGGAAAAATCCTTTATGGTAATGATGCTTTACAGATGTTACCTGTAAACAAACTTAAAGCTTAACACAGCAGGAAAGACATTGTAAACTTGGTCTGCTGTAAAGGGAAAACTGAGGAACACCACCTCATGGATTTAATGACTGAACAGTGGGATAATTTCCCCATAACTCTTAAAAGATAGAAGCCATTGAAACCTGGCCTGCCTATAGAACAAAAACATAGGAAAATATGGAGGTAATTCCTCTTGTTTTGCCTGCAATCAGCAAGGGTATTTGTAAAAGAGAGGAATATTTTAAGCAATAATGAATGCCACCCCAAAAGGGGTAGAAAAATGCTATTTTTGCCTTTCAGAAAAAGCTAGTATCAGCTACAGGACAACCTAATAAGAAACAAATAAAAGTGGGTATGATTATCCATGCCTGTTGCTCCAAAGCCCTGTAGTAAAGACATCTCACTAGGATCCTGTATGTGGGATAAAATGAATAATGAGACCAAAGTACTGTATAATGGGCCATGTGTATGTGTTAATTCTTGGGGCGGGGGGGAGTGTTTTAAAAGAATGGAAGTGTTAGCAACCTTCCAATAGACAAATGTAAATGTAATGTAAGTACTGTGTTTACCTTTTTATTTGTTTTAGGAACTATGTTACCTTTTTACCTTTTGTAATGTGGGAAACCGACCCATTCATATTATACACGCAAATGGGAACATGTTAAGAATTGCCACTGCAGAAAGACATAACAGTTTACCATTGGCATAACATATTTTCTGAATGGTCTCCCACAACTACTGGCATACTAATGTTACTAACCCTATTTGTTTTTGGTTTTAAATTGTATGTGTTTAATTGTAATGTTTGAAATGTGCTGTTGGATAAAACAAATGTATGCAAAGCTAGAGCCACAGGCCCAAATCAGCTCCCAATATTTTCTATTGTGTGGACTAAATAAGAAGTGACACTGGCGATTAATAATCTTAGTGTCAAAAGGGGGATATGTAGGAGCAGGATTTTATAATGTCCCATAAGAATTAATGTATGATTTGATTTCATCCTGTCAGCCACCCTTTTTGAATAGCAGAAAGGAATGACAGACCAGAACAATCCTTATGACTGATTATGGTCACCCTTTTGTTTTAGAATAAGTTATAATGTCTACTATGGTTTCCTATATGTATTACAAAGTAGGCCTCTAGTTAAATATACATTTCTTTGTTTTAAGGTTTAGTAAGTAAGAAACAGGATTCTCTATTGTGTCTATGTTAAGTAGATTAGAGGAACATTGAAGGTCTTGGTCTCAATGTAAATTGTCTTGGTTATTGATTGTAAAACTTAGCAAGGTTTAATTTGCAATGCCTTTTTGCTTGATATAAAATACTACTGTTTGTATTCTCAATCTGTGTGAATAAAGAATGTATGCATCAGGAAAAGATAAGGTGTGAAGGCCATTGTTATAGCCAGAGTCAAGGAAGAAGAAGTAAAGAGACTTAAAGGACATCAAAGAATCATCAGGTACTGCTTACTATCCAGATGGCTGTTAAACTGTCTGGCATCACAGCATGGATACATGCTTTGCAGTGTAAGAAGGCACCACCCCCAGCAAACCAATCATCGCCTCAGGACCACGCAGAGTCAATTTTGACTCCAGAAGAAGACGTAGAGGAACAGCCTGCAATACCTTACCATCTACGCTCTCGTAAGGGTTGCCAGAAGCAGACGAGGACCTAAAGCAAGGCCCAAAAGGAAGCATAGTGAGCCTAGTGCCTGCTGCCTGGTGGATGTAAAACCGTGACTGCGGTTCCCTCAGTTGAGGTTGTCAGAATCAGAAGGGCCTTGCCTCCAACATGCGCCTCTGGTGGCGCCTGTTCCTCCGCTGCTGGTGTCTTAAGGTCTGGGGAGTCCACAATGACAATTCTTTTATCCAGCAGCAAGAGTGGATAGCTCAGACCCTTAATATTTCTAATTGCTGGGTCTGCAGCCACATCCCAGCCCACTCTCAAGCTGGTGTTCCTGTCCTGGCAATCCCACTCAATTCCCCAGACCTCACTGGAGGACCTCGTCCATTTAACAAAACATGGAACAATAATGACACTTGGGAAACAGTGGGAATAAATGTATCTAAATGGATAAGTGTGGTGGAGGGAAAAGGTCACTGGTGTTGGGTGTGTAATGGACAGGGCTGGATCTGGGAAAAAGTCGTTGCCTTCAGCATATTGTGGCCAACGGTGTATGGGATTATTCGAATAAAACTAAAAAGTGGCGGGCTGGGTATGAGTATATGAATTTTTTCTTGACCTGAGGATCAAACAGAAAAAAATCAATTTCATGTTCCCCCTACAGTAACCTTAGTGAAAACAATACAATCTTTCAACACCATGCAAAAAGGCTCCTGAGGTTACAAGCAGTAGTTGAAATAATGGCAAATGAAATCGGAGAGAGCTTGAAAAACCCTTGCCAAAGAAACAGATGGCCCCTCCAAAACCATCTGACAGATGGCCCTCCAAAGCCATCAGGCATTGGACATTGTGCTGGCGGCCAAAGGAGGGACCTGTGCTCTCATTGGAAAAGAATGTTGTGTGTTCATACCTGACAACACCAATGAGGTAATAGATCACGCTAGTCTCTTAGAACAAATCGCATATCTTCCCCCATGAAGAGCCGAGCTAAGTAACCTGTTCAATTTCTCTGGCATAGGAAACTGGTTGTTTCAGGGAGCCCTGACTATTCTGTTTGAAATCTTAATGATTTTTGTATGTTTTCAGCTAATCTCCTGTTGTATCCAGAATTGTGACTGCCCCAAAACAGAGTGCTAATATGATGATTTCGAAATATCACTGATGAACGGAGAGATAAAGAACGATTAATATGTAGAACCCAGTAATTGTTGGTCTTTGTGTAAGCTTGACCAAAAGGAGGGATTGTGAAAGTGAAATTAATTATATTAAAGAAATAGAATGAATTAAAGAATGCTGTATGTTAGGGTTACCATTCGTCCGGATTCCCCCGGACATGTCCGGCTTTTTGAGCTAAAAATAGCATCTGGGGGAAATTTGTAAATGTCCGGACTTCCCCCCCCCCCGCCCCCTGCAGAGCACGCGCAGCTAACAGGGCAGCCAGCCGGATGGGGCTCTGACAGCCAGAGAGAGCCCCTCCTCCGCTTCCCCTGCAGCAGAGATCACTCCCTCCCTCCCTGCATTCGCAGATCGCCTCCGGCAGTCTGGAGCTCCTCCCCTGCTCCTCCCCCGCTCCTCCTCCACTGCTGTCCAGCGTGCCGGGATGAACGGCTCAGGCCGTTCCTGAGCAAGTTCACAGAGACGTTAGGCGAAGGCCAACAACAAGGGGGCCAGGGGATCGGAGAAGGGGCAGGGAGGTTTTGGAGGGGGCAGTCAAGAGACGGGGGGGTCGGGAGTTTGGGGGGGGCTTTCTGGGGGGAGTGGATAAGGTTTTGGGCAGTCAGGGTACGGGTAGGGTCCTGGGGGGGGTCTTAGGAGGGGACAGTTAGGGGACAAGGAGCGGGGGGGGTTGGGAGTTCTGGGGGCGGGGCTGTCAGGGGGCAGGAGTGGGGAGAGGGATCAGCGCAGTCAGGGGACAGGGAGCAGAGGGGTTTAGATGGGTCGGGAGTTCTGTGGGGGGCTGTCAGGGGGTGGGGAGTGGTTGGA
>NW_020664473.1:313605-317585 GCF_002925995.2 Terrapene triunguis | reverse complement strand
GGGGGCTGAGGGGGATGGGACAGGACTGGGATGGGGGGAGTAGGGTAGGGGCTGAGGGGAGCATGAATGGGACAGGGTAGAGAGAGCTGTGTAGAGTGGGGTGGGGCGGGGGAGACAATGGGGCTGGGCTGGGGAGGGTTGGGGGGTTGGGGAGAGGGACAGGGTCTGGAGGGTCGCTGCCTCTCTGTGTGCCGGGGCAGGGGGAGGGCTGCGCTCTGCAGGCTCCTGCCGGCCAGGCGGGGGGCCCCGTGGGCTGGCGCCGCCGCGCCAGGAGCTCTCAGCTGCGCGCTGCCCCAGGGCCCAGGGAGGGAAGGTGAGTGGCGCCGGCAGCGCCGGCTTGCCGCGGTTCCCCCAGTGCGGCTGCCCTGTCCTCGCTTTTGGGTCTTTAAATAGCCGTCCGGGGGGAAATCCCGGACATTTTTAGCTTTTTACAAATTCCCCCTGGACGGCTATTTAAAGACCCAAAAGCCGGACATGTCCAGGGAAACCCGGACATATGGTAACCCTATCAAAACTCTGGTAAAAGTTAATTGTGTTCCTTTTAAGACAGTCTCTGAGCTCTGCTGATGACTTTGAATCCAAAAGCCAAGCTTGTGTTGATGCAAATTACCTAACTGATAAAGGAAGTGAGAGATCTGCCAGCACAAAGAAGTTGCAGATAAAGAACATACCTGGTCAGCAAACAAATTGTCTAAATAAAAGGCACGGTATAACAAGATACCTTTAATTAAAATAAATTTAATGTTAATAAGTACCCTTGTAACAATGTATAGTGTGTATGATTTTTGGAAAAATCCTTTATGGTAATGATGCTTTACAGATGTTACCTGTAAACAAACTTAAAGCTTAACACAGCAGGAAAGACATTGTAAACTTGGTCTGCTGTAAAGGGAAAACTGAGGAACACCACCTCATGGATTTAATGACTGAACAGTGGGATAATTTCCCCATAACTCTTAAAAGATAGAAGCCATTGAAACCTGGCCTGCCTATAGAACAAAAACATAGGAAAATATGGAGGTAATTCCTCTTGTTTTGCCTGCAATCAGCAAGGGTATTTGTAAAAGAGAGGAATATTTTAAGCAATAATGAATGCCACCCCAAAAGGGGTAGAAAAATGCTATTTTTGCCTTTCAGAAAAAGCTAGTATCAGCTACAGGACAACCTAATAAGAAACAAATAAAAGTGGGTATGATTATCCATGCCTGTTGCTCCAAAGCCCTGTAGTAAAGACATCTCACTAGGATCCTGTATGTGGGATAAAATGAATAATGAGACCAAAGTACTGTATAATGGGCCATGTGTATGTGTTAATTCTTGGGGCGGGGGGGAGTGTTTTAAAAGAATGGAAGTGTTAGCAACCTTCCAATAGACAAATGTAAATGTAATGTAAGTACTGTGTTTACCTTTTTATTTGTTTTAGGAACTATGTTACCTTTTTACCTTTTGTAATGTGGGAAACCGACCCATTCATATTATACACGCAAATGGGAACATGTTAAGAATTGCCACTGCAGAAAGACATAACAGTTTACCATTGGCATAACATATTTTCTGAATGGTCTCCCACAACTACTGGCATACTAATGTTACTAACCCTATTTGTTTTTGGTTTTAAATTGTATGTGTTTAATTGTAATGTTTGAAATGTGCTGTTGGATAAAACAAATGTATGCAAAGCTAGAGCCACAGGCCCAAATCAGCTCCCAATATTTTCTATTATGTGGACTAAATAAGAAGTGACACTGGCGATTAATAATCTTAGTGTCAAAAGGGGGATATGTAGGAGCAGGATTTTATAATGTCCCATAAGAATTAATGTATGATTTGATTTCATCCTGTCAGTCACCCTTTTTGAATAGCAGAAAGGAATGACAGACCAGAACAATCCTTATGACTGATTATGGTCACCCTTTTGTTTTAGAATAAGTTATAATGTCTACTATGGTTTCCTATATGTATTACAAAGTAGGCACTCTAGTTATATATACATTTCTTTGTTTTAAGGTTTAGTAAGTAAGAAACAGGATTCTCTATTGTGTCTATGTTAAGTAGATTAGAGGAACATTGAAGGTCTTGGTCTCAATGTAAATTGTCTTGGTTATTGATTGTAAAACTTAGCAAGGTTTAATTTGCAATGCCTTTTTGCTTGATATAAAATACTACTGTTTGTATTCTCAATCTGTGTGAATAAAGAATGTATGCATCAGGAAAAGATAAGGTGTGAAGGCCATTGTTATAGCCAGAGTCAAGGAAGAAGAAGTAAAGAGACTTAAAGGACATCAAAGAATCATCAGGTACTGCTTACTATCCAGATGGCTGTTAAACTGTCTGGCATCACAGCATGGATACATGCTTTGCAGTGTAAGAAGGCACCACCCCCAGCAAACCAATCATCGCCTCAGGACCACGCAGAGTCAATTTTGACTCCAGAAGAAGACGTAGAGGAACAGCCTGCAATACCTTACCATCTACGCTCTCGTAAGGGTTGCCAGAAGCAGACGAGGACCTAAAGCAAGGCCCAAAAGGAAGCATAGTGAGCCTAGTGCCTGCTGCCTGGTGGATGTAAAACCGTGACTGCGGTTCCCTCAGTTGAGGTTGTCAGAATCAGAAGGGCCTTGCCTCCAACATGTGCCTCTGGTGGCGCCTGTTCCTCCGCTGCTGGTGTCTTAAGGTCTGGGGAGTCCACAATGACAATTCTTTTATCCAGCTGCAAGAGTGGATAGCTCAGACCCTTAATATTTCTAATTGCTGGGTCTGCAGCCACATCCCAGCCCATTCTCAAGCTGGTGTTCCTGTCCTGGCAATCCCACTCAATTCCCCAGACCTCACTGGAGGACCTCGTCCATTTAACAAAACATGGAACAATAATGACACTTGGGAAACAGTGGGAATAAATGTATCTAAATGGATAAGTGTGGTGGAGGGAAAAGGTCATTGGTGTTGGGTGTGTAATGGACAGGGCTGGATCTGGGAAAAAGTCGTTGCCTTCAGCATATTGTGGCCAACGGTGTATGGGATTATTCGAATAAAACTAAAAAGTGGCGGGCTGGGTATGGGTATATGAATTTTTTCTTGACCTGAGGATCAAACAGAAAAAAATCAATTTCATGATCCCCCTACAGTAACCTTAGTGAAAACAATACAATCTTTCAACACCATGCAAAAAGGCTCCTGAGGTTACAAGCAGCAGTTGAAATAATGGCAAATGAAATCGGAGAGAGCTTGAAAAACCCTGGCCAAAGAAACAGATGGCCCCTCCAAAACCATCAGGCATTGGACATTGTGCTGGCGGCCAAAGGAGGGACCTGTGCTCTCATTGGAAAAGAATGTTGTGTGTTCATACCTGACAACACCAATGAGGTAATAGATCACGCTAGTCTCTTAGAACAAATCGCATATCTTCCCCCATGAAGAGCCGAGCTAAGTAACCTGTTCAATTTCTCTGGCATAGGAAACTGGTTGTTTCAGGGAGCCCTGACTATTCTGTTTGAAATCTTAATGATTTTTGTATGTTTTCAGCTAATCTCCTGTTGTATCCAGAATTGTGACTGCCCCAAAACAGAGTGCTAATATGATGATTTCGAAATATCACTGATGAACGGAGAGATAAAGAACGATTAATATGTAGAACCCAGTAATTGTTGGTCTTTGTGTAAGCTTGACCAAAAGGAGGGATTGTGAAAGTGAAATTAATTATATTAAAGAAATAGAATGAATTAAAGAATGCTGTATGTTAGGGTTACCATTCGTCCGGATTCCCCCGGACATGTCCGGCTTTTTGAGCTAAAAATAGCATCTGGGGGAAATTTGTAAATGTCCGGACTTCCCCCCCCCCCGCCCCCTGCAGAGCACGCGCAGCTAACAGGGCAGCCAGCCGGATGGGGCTCTGACAGCCAGAGAGAGCCCCTCCTCCGCTTCCCCTGCAGCAGAGATCACTCCCTCCCTCCCTGCATTCGCAGATCGCCTCCGGCAGTCTG